>NC_092872.1:648936996-649236996 GCF_028372415.1 Notamacropus eugenii
ACTAGAAGTTTCTTAAATGTCAGTTATAAATAACAAGACTAAAAAGAATATCTAATTCAGCAGGCTTTTAAATTTACTCTCCCTGCTAAGGAGGATTAGTGATCCCAAATAAATATCATGCAGTAGACACACTTTTTTTTCTTTCATATTTATTCAGTATTTTATTCCCCCCCCAATTACATATAAAAATTTTAACATTCGTTTTTAAATTTTTCAGGTCTAAATTCTCTCTCTCCCTCTCCAAATCCTTATTTCCAAGGCAAGTAATTTATATAGGTCATGCATTCATAATCATACAAAATATATTTCCATATTAAGCATGTTGTAAAAAAAAAACAAAGACCAAAAAAACCTAACAAAAATAATGAAAGTTTTCAAAAAAGTATACCTTGATCTGTATACAGATCATAAGTCCTTCAGAATTGTCTTGGATCATTGTATTGCCAAGAGTGGCTAAATCATTCACAGTTGATCATCATACAATACTGCTGTAACTGTGTGCAATATTCTGATGGTTCTATTCATTTCACTTTGCATCAGTTCATATAAGTCTTTTCAAGTTCTTTTTTTTCTGAAATGATCCTGCTCATCATTTCTTATAGAACAATAGTATTTCATCACAATCCTAAAGCAGAATTTGTCCAGCCATTCCCCAGTTGATGGTCATCCTCTCAATTTCCAATTCTTTGCACCCAGAAAAAAACGCTGCTATGAATATTTTTGTACATGTAGGTCTACTTCTTTTCTGTTTTTATCTGTTTTGGGGTACATACACTTTTTGCTAGGGAACAGGGTATGCATGTTTTTATAGTCCTTTGGGGATAATTCCAAATTAGTCTTCAGAATGGGTGAATCAGTTCACAATTCCAGCAACAATGCATTAATGTTTTAATTTTTCCACATCCTCTCCAACATTAGTCAATTTCTTTTTCTGTCCCATTAGCTAATCTAATATGTGTGAGATAGTCAAAGTTGTTTCAATTTGTAGTTCTCCAATCAATAGTTATTTAGAGCATTTTTATATGGCTATTGATAGCTTTGATGACTTCATCTGCAAACTGATTGTTTATATCTTTTAATCATTTAGCAATTAGGGAATGGTTCTTGTTTTTTTTTCTTCTTTTAAATAATTTTAATTCAGTTATCTACATATTTGAGAAATGAGACATTTATCAGAGAAACTTGCTTCAAAAATATTTTCACAGTTATGATTGATAACTGTATTTCCCTGCATCCTATTTTGCCCCCTGTTTATTCTATTCTGTCGCTCCTTTCACCCTGCCCCTCCTTAAAAGTGTTTTGTTTCTAATTATCCACTACCCTAACCTGCCCTTCCATCACCCCTCCTTCTCTGATAAACCTTCCTTCCTACCTTCCTGTGGGGTAACTTCAATTCCTATACCCGGTTGCGTGTGTATGATATTCCCTATCTAAGCAAATTTCAATGAGAATAAGATTCAAGCATTCCCTGCTATATTCTCCAGGTTTCCCTGCACTGTAAAAGCTTTCTCTTGCCTCTTTTATGTGATACAATTTACCCCCTTCTACTTTACCCTGTCCCTATTTCCCAGGCATTCCTCTTTTTCACACCTTAATTTTATTTTTTAGTTATTATCCCATCATATTCAACTAACACTTGTGTCCTCTACTTTTGAATTCTCCTTCAAACTTCCCTAATAATGAGAAAGTTCTTATGAGTATCGTCTTCCCATGTAGGAATGTAAATATATTCAAATTATTAAATTCATTATGATTTCCCTTTCCTGCTTATCTCAATTATGGTTCTCTTGAGTCTGGTATTGGAAAATCATTTTTGTATTGAGATCTGATCTTTTCCTCAAGAATGCTTGAGAGCCCACTATTTCATTGAATAACTATTTTCCCCCTGAAAATTACCCTTAGTTTTACTAGATATGTGATTCTTCATTGTACTTCATTGTACACCTTTGCCCTCCAAGATATCATATCCTGCTGCATCGCATGGAACAGAGTTTGAAGAGGGGTCACCTGGAAGGGGACAAGAGTATGTGCGGAATTAGAAGAGAATGCATACACCAAAATTTTCAAAGCGTAGTCTGGGCAGGCTTGGGAGCAAGGAACTGCCCCAAGCTACTTTAGGAGTCAACTTTTCATTAGGAATGATGTCATGGCTATATTCCAAGATAAGAAGAGGCAAACATACATTTCCTGAGAGAGCACACAGAGATGGTATAGATATACAATGTATAACTTTTATGACCCTTACAATATTTAACCCATTGTCTTGTCTTCATGATAGAAAATTCTATACAATTTACTTAGAGGATTTTCTGCCCAGCTGGATTCCCTACGAGGCATACTTGACCTCACAGTCACATCCCTGCTGTTGCAGGAGACATGTACCTCATGTACAACTTTTGCGGCTTATGAGGTTTGTGAAATCAAGCTGGAGTAATTTGGAGTCCTGCCTATTCCAAGCCCTCTTATCAATTAATGTTAAAACTTTTAAATCTTACATTATCCTGTTGCTGGCTGCACAATACTTGAATTATTTCTTTCTGAATGCTTTCAATATTTTCTTCTTCATCTTGGAGTTCTGGAATTTCCCCATAATATTACAGGGAGTTTTCATTTTGGGATCTTTTTCAGGAGATGATCTGTGGATTCTTTCAATTTTTATTTTATCCTCTGGTTCCAGAATATCAGGCAGTTTTCTTTGATAACTTCTTGAGAGGTGATATCTAGGCTCTTTTTTTATCATGGCTTTCAGGTTGTTCACTAATTTTTAAATTATCTCTCCTGTATCTATTTTTCAAGTCAGTAGCTTTTTTTTTTCTCAATGAGATTTCATATTGTCTTCATTTAAAAATTATTTTGGTTTTGTTTTATTGTTTCTTGATTTCTCATATTGTCATTAGCTTCAAGTTGCTCAATTCTAATTTTAAGGCATTATTTTCTGTGGTGAGCTTTTGTTTTTTTTTTTTGTTTGTTTGTTTGTTTTTTGTTTTTTTTACAAATTTGTCTAATTCTACTTTTTAAGTAGCTATTTTCTTTGGTGAAGTGTTATGTCTCTTTTTCCATTCAGCCAAATGGTTTTTGCAAGAAATTTCTGTCTTAGTTAGATTTTTGGACCTCTTTTTACCATTTGACCTAATCTATTTTAAGGTGTTATTTTCTTCAGTACTTTTGTGCATTCTTTTTTTTTTTTGTTTTGTTTTTTTTTTTTTTGACATTTTTTTTTTTATTTAGCTTTTAACATTCATTTTCACAAAATTTTGGGTTACAAATTTTCTCCCCTTTTCTCCCCTCCCCCCCCAAACGCCAAGCATTCTAATTGCCCCTATGACCAATCTGCTCTCTCTTCTATCATCCCTCTCTGCCCTTGTCTCTGTCTTCTCTTTTGTCCTGTAGGGCCAGATAGCTTTCTATACCCCTTTACCTGTATTTCTTATTTCCTAGTGGTAAGAACATTACAGTTGATCCTAACACTTTGAGTTCCCACTTCTTTAGCTCCCTCCCTCTCTACCCCTTCCCTTTGGAAGGCAAGCAATTCAATATAGGCCAAATCTGTGTAGTTTTGCAAATGACTTCCATAATAGTTGTGTTGTATAGGACTAACTATATTTCCCTCCATCCTATCCTGTCCCCCATTACTTCTATTCTCTTTTGATCCTATCCCTCCCCATGAGTGTTGACCTCAAATTGCACTCTCCTCCCCATGCCCTCCCTTCTATCATCCCCCCCCCACTCTGCTTATCCCCTTATCCTCCACTTTCCTGTGTTGTAAGATAGGTTTTCATACCAAAATGAGTGTGCATTTTATTCTTTCCTTTAGTGGAATGTGATGAGAGTAGACTTCATGTTTTTCTCTCACCTCCCCTCTTTATCCCTCCACTAATGAGTCTTTTGCTTGCCTCTTTTATGAGAGATAATTTGCCCCATTCAATTCTCCCTTTCTCCTCCCAATATCTTTCTCTCTCACTGCTTGATTTCATTTTTTTTAAGATATGATCCCATCCTCTTCAATTCACTCTGTGCACTCTGTCTCCATGTATGTGTGTGTGTGTGTGTGCATGTGTGTGTGTGTAATCCCACCCAGTACCCAGATACTGAAATGTTTCAAGAGTTACAAATATTGTCTTTCCATGCAGGAATGTAAACAGTTCAACTTTAGTAAGTCCCTTATGACTTCTCTTTGCTGTTCACCTTTTCATGGTTCTCTTCATTCTTGTGTTTGAAAGTCAAATTTTCTTTTCAGCTCTGGTCTTTTCATCAAGAATGCTTGAAAATCCTCTATTTCATTGAAAGACCAATTTTTCCCCTGAAGTATTATACTCAGTTTTGCTGGGTAGGTGATTCTTGGTTTTAGTCCTAGTTCCTTTGACTTCTGGAATATCCTATTCCATGCCCTTCGATCCCTTAATGTAGAAGCTGCTAGATCTTGTGTTATCCTGATTGTATTTCCACAATACTTGAATTGTTTCTTTCTAGCTGCTTGCAATATTTTCTCTTTCACCTGGGAGTTCTGGAATTTGGCCACAATGTTCCTAGGAGTTTCTCTTTTTGGATCTCTTTCATGCGGTGTTCTGTGGATTCCTTGAATATTTATTTTGCCCTCTGGTTCTAGAATCTCAGGGCAGTTTTCCTTGATAATTTCATGAAAGATGATGTCTAGGCTCTTCTTTTGATCATGGCTTTCAGGTAGTCCCATAATTTTTAAATTGTCTCTCCTGGATCTATTTTCAAGGTCAGTTGTTTTTCCAATGAGATATTTCACATTATCTTCCATTTTTCCATTCCTCTGGCTTTGTTCTGTGATTTCTTGCTTTCTCATACAGTCCTTAGCCTCCATCTGTGCCATTCTAGTTTTGAAAGAACTATTTTCTTCAGTGAGCTTTTGAATCTCCTTTTCCATTTGGCTAATTCTGCTTTTGAAAGCATTCTTCTCCTCATTGGCTTTTTGAACCTCTTTTGCCAATTGAGTTAGGCTAGTTTTCAAGGTGTTATTTTCTTCAACATTTTTTTGGGTCTCCTTTAGCAGGGAGCTGATTTGCTGTTCATGCTTTGACTTCATGTCTCTCATTTCTCTTCCCAGCTTTTCCTCCACCTCTCTAACTTGATTTTCAAAATTCTTTTTGAGCTCTTCCATGGCCTGAGCCCATTGAGTGGGCTGAGACACAGAAGCCTTGATTTCTGTGTCTTTGCCTGATGGTAAGCATTGTTCTTCCTCATCAGAAAGGAAGGGAGGAAATGCCTGTTCACCAAGAAAGTAACCTTCTATAGTCTTATTTCTTTTCCCTTTTCTGGGCATTTTCCCAGCCAGTGACTTGACCTCTGAATATTTTCCTCACACCCACCTCACCTCCTGATCCTCCCAGCCAGTGTTTGGGGTCTGAGATTCAAATACTGCTTCCAGCCTCAGGGCTTTGGGCGGGGGCAGGGCTGCTATTCAGTGTGAGATTAAATTCAGATGCTCAGGTGAGGGCAGGGCTGCCTCTCAGGCTCAGTTCCCTCAGGGAGTTTATGCACAGACCTTCAACAATGGATCCAGGCTCCTGCCTGCTTGGGGAGCTCTGGTCTGCCGCTGCCCCTCAGCTTCTGTCTCCCGAGGGGGCCCAAGCCATGGGGGCACCCCACTCCCCCCTCGACCCGCCAAAGGGACTCTCTCACCGACCCCCGTCACCTGTGGGTGGAGGTACTTGTGCGGCCGCTGGAGATCCCGTCCCTGAAGCCCGCTCGGATCTGTTCCTCTCGGTGCCGTGGCCACGGCAGGGCTGTACTCAGCTCCCAATCCCGGTGCCCATTCCGCAGCACGAAGGACCTTTTACGAGAGGTTTGCAGGTCTCTCCGGAACAGAAATCTCCCTCGCTCCAATGTTCTGTGGCCTCTGGGTGCAGAATTCGCCGTGAGTTACTTCTTTGTAGTTGTTCTATGGGTTGTGGGTTCGGAGCTATGTGTATGTGCGTCTTTCTACTACGCCATCTTGGCTCCGCCCACTTTTGTGCATTCTTTACCAAGCTGTTGACTCATCATTCATTATTTCCCTCCCCCACTCTCATCTCTCTTCCCAATTTTTTCTCTTTCACTCTTACTTGAGTTTTAAAATCCTTCTTGAGCTTTTTTATGGCCAAATATCAATTCATATTTTTTTCTTGGAGGCTTTGGAGTAGAAGCTCTGTCATTTTTGTCTTCTTCTGAGGGTGTATTTTGATTTACCTTGTCATCATAATCTGTGGTCAGAATTTTATTTCTGTTGTCTACTTTTTTTCCAAGCCTATTACTTGACATTTAACTGTTTATTAATTTAAGACTCTGCTTCCAGGGTGGAGGGCACACTGTCCTAAGCTTCAAAAGTTTTGTGCAGGTGTTTCCAGATTTCTAGGGACTGGTAAGTTTTGTATATTTACTTCTCTCCTGACCTGTGAGTGACCTCTAGCACTATTTGTCCAACCATGGCAAGTTATTTATACTCTGTGGGCTTTAGTTTCCTTATTGATAATAATAGATAAATTGCCTTTGAGATTCATTTTATTCCTAAATTTTTAAATTTCTTTCTGTCTCTATCTTTCTTTCTCCATATCTTTTTCTCTCTGTGCATCTGTCTATGCCTCTGTCTCTCCATTGCATCCCCCCCAACCCTTTGTCTGTCTTTGTTTCAAGCTCTTTGTTTTTCCTTCTCCTCTCTTTCCTTCCTCTCACAATCCTAACATTTCACACTTTAATCACAACACTGACAGTTGTTATGTAGATCAAGTTTGGCTACACCCTCTCTCCTTCCATATGAATTGAATTAGAGGAGGACTTGAATTGCCACAGTTCTGGGCATTTGTATGCATACTAGTCAATGATTCCAAAAGAGAGATATTTTAAAAAAATAAAAAATAGTCTATCTTCAAGAGAATTCTCAGTATTATAGTACATTTTCTGTAGTACCTATGGACCAGATGTTGAGAGATAAATAGGAGTCTGAGAAAAAGCAAGTATATCAATCAAGTAGAGTCAGTTACCAGCATGTAAATTGTGTTGCCCTTTTATTTTTAGTGTGAACTATAGAGCAGTTCCCTGAAATAGCAGCAGCACTATCATAAATACACTGGTAATTATTGAATTTTCTCAGCATGTGACCAGAGAAATCTGCATGATTGCTGCAAGAGCTAGAGAGTGAAGAATAAATAGGCTATTGTTACTTACTTTTGAAGGTCTTCTTGCTGTTGAAAAATCAACCCAACTGCTGAAGTGAAATGGGACAAAAGTCATGTATTGTGGAAGAAGAAGTTTCCATCCATGTTGAGCTTGATGAAAATTACTGAGGGTAAATTGAAAGGGCTAAGGGGAAGGAATAAACATTAGTATAAAGATGCTAGTTTGAACGAAGTAAAAGATAGTCAGACCTCTCCTTAGCACAACAGGATCTGAGAAAATGAAACATTCATCAGGGCTTCTGATGAAAGTCATCCATAGAATATGTTTCTTCTGAATATTTTGGAGCTCAAAAGCATGAAAAGAAAAAGCCTTTAGAAAACTGGTATAGGTCTACTTAATATTATTCAGTCATTTCTGACTCTTCATTACATTGTGAACCATAACATATTAATACTGGCCATGGAGTTTCTTGGCAAAGATAATGGAATTGCTTATCATTGTCTTTCCCAGTGGACTAAAGCAAACAGAGAGTAAGTGACTTGCCCAAGTTCACATACCTGATGAGTGTCTGAGGCTATAATTGAATTTAGATATTCCTTACTACAGGCCCAGTACTCTATACATTGAGTCATCTAGCATGCTAGGAAAGTCTACTTAGCATGTGGAAAATGTGAATATATTACAATGTATGAATGAATATAAGAACCTTTAGTCATGTTGCCATCAATTAGTAATCTAGGCTGAAATAACAAATATTGAGCCACAGCCACTCCTGAGACTATCAGCCTGCAGATTAAATGTCTATAAGTCACCTACTTGAACTTCTAGGAGACAAAAGGGTGGAGTGATCAGTAAATACTCTCTTGTCCTGCCCTTGTTGACCTGAAAAGAACCATATAATATTTCCCCAGAAAAATTCTGGATCAGTGGGATCAACAGAAGGGACAAACACTCTTGTAGTACCTGAGGCCAGGAAAATGGCTAAAGAATATTCCTCTCACTGTGGGGAAGGAACAGAGCTGTCCCAGATAGCCTGGAGCTCCAGGGGTGCAGAGCCTGGCACTATGACCTCAGGCGTACCTCAGCACTCCAGGAGAAACAGGAAGACAATAAAACAGCCAGGATCACCAAGCCCTGAGCTTGCCTTTGCACTAGCTCATCTGAGGAGATCTCATGTGACCAGATCACCCCTTCTCCACACTTACCAAGCTAGCCACAGCGCTAATCCCAGGAAATACAAAACAGAAAGAAAAGAGGCACCTTTTCTGTGCTTTCTTACAACAGCAAGCTCAACACCAGATCCCCCACCTTCTAGCTGAAAGAAGCAGAGGCCACAATACACAAAGCATCATCATCATGAGTAAGAAGAAGCAAAAGAAGAATAAAAAGACCACAGAATCTTTCTTTGGGGACAAGGATCAAAATACAAATACCAAAAAAGTCAGTACTGAGACTGTACTCCTATGTGAAACTTCAGAAGGGTCTATGAACTGCTCACATGAACAAAGAGCTCTCCTGGAACAGCTGAAGAAGGAAATAGAAGAGAAACTGGTCAATGATTTTGAAAGTATGAAAAAATAATTCTTTTACAAGAACAGCTCTTTAAAAAGGAAAATTGAATAAATGGAAAATGAAGCACAAAATCTAATTGGGAAAATTAGACAAATGGAAAAGGAAGTACAAAAACTAACTGGAGAAAATAATTCCTTAAAAGGAATAATTGGACAGGTGGAAAAGGAGATGCAAAAGTTAACTGAAGAAAACAATTTGATAAAAATTAGAATTGGGCAAGTAGAAACTAATGACTCTGTGAGACAGCAAGAATCAGCCAAATAAAATCTAAAGAACGAAAAGATAGAAGAAAATGTAAAATGTCTAATTGGAAAAACAACTGACCTGGAAAATAGATCCAGGAGAGAAAATTTAAGAGTTATTGACCTACCAGAAAGCCATGATGAAAAAAAAATCTGGACAAGAACTTCCAAGAAATCATCAAGGAAAACTGCCCAGAAGTGCTAGATCCAGAGGGCAAAATTGTCATTGAAAGAATCCACTGTGCACTTCCCAAAAGGGATCCCAAACTATAAACACCAAGAAATATTGTTGCCAAATTACAGAACTATCAAGTGAAGAAGAAAATACTGCAGGCAGCCAGAAAGAAACCATTCAAATATCGAGGAGCTACAGTCAGGATCACATAGGAACTTGCAACTTCTACATTAAAAGCTTGAAGGATTTGGAATATCATATTCCACAAGGTGAAGTAGCTGGGACTACAACCAAGGATCACTTGCCCAGGAAAGTTCACCATAACATTTCAGGCAAGGAGATGGACATTCAATGAAATAAGGGATTTCCAGACCTTTCTGACATAAAGCCCAGAACTCAATAGAAAATTTGATCTTCAAATGCAGGTCTTAAGAGAGGCATAAAGAGGTACACAGGGGAAAAGAAAAACTTGTTACTCAATTTGCGCAAACTATTTACTTCCCTATAAGGGAAGATAATACTTGTTAATCTTAAGAATTGTATGTCTATTATGAAATATAAAAGGGAACGGGTAAAAAGTAAATGAGGTGATGATAAAAATGTGATTTAAGAATGCAAAGGGATTGTAACAGGAGATATGAAAAGGGGAAAGCAGAATATGGTAAATTACATCACAGGAAGAAGTACAAAATTATATTATAGTAGAGGGAAAGAGGGGAGGAAGATGAGCATTGTTTGAGAGGTACTCTCATCTGATTTGGTTCAAGGAGGAGATAATAAAACTAATTATGAATCTAACTAGCTCTGTAGGCAGTAGGAGGGAAGCTAAAATGTAGAGAAGAAGTAGTAAGGGTAAAGGGAAGTAAAAGAGAAGGGGGTTGAAAGAAGGAATGTAGTAGGTGGGGGTCAAAAGTGAAAACTCTATTGAGGAGGGGAAAGGAGACTGGAGAAGCAAAAGTCAAAACAGTGGGAAAGAAGAAGGACAGAAACACACAGATTTTAATCATAACTATGAATATCAGTGGAATGAACTCTCCTATAAAATGGAGACAGATAACAGAATGAGCTAAAAGCCATAGTCTAACAATATGTTGTTTATTAGAAACATATCTGAAATGGGGGGGGGGGGATACATGAAGGGTAATGGTAAAAGGTTGTAGCACAATATATTGTGCTTCAACTAATGTAAGAAAAGCAGGGATAGCAGTCCTAATCTCAGACAAAGCAAAAACAGATCTGATCAAAAGAGATAAGGAAGGAAACTATATCCTGCTAAAAGGCACCATAGACAATATAGCAATATGATTACTAAACATGTAGTTCCCAAATGGTATAGCACTAAATTCTTAGAGGAGAAATTGGGGAGAGTTGCAGGAAGAAACAGACAGCAAAACTATACTAGGGGGGACTTCAACATCTCCCTCCCTGAACTTAAAATAAACAATAAAGAAGTTAAGGAGGTGAATAAAACTCTGGATAAGGCAGATATGATTAATCTCTGGAGAAAAATGAATGGGTATCAAAAGGAATACACTTTTTTTCTCAGTGGTACATGGCACATAAACAAAAATTGAACAGGTTCTAGGGCATAAAAACCTCATAATCCACTGCAGAAAGGCAGAAATAGTCAGTGCATCCTTCTCAGTTCATAATGCAATAAAAATTATGTGCAATAAAAGGCCACAGAAAGATAAACCAAAAATTAATTGGAAACTAAATAATCTAATGCTAAAGAAAGAGTGGGTAAAACAACAAATTATAGAAACAATCAGCAGCTTCATTCAAGAAAATGACAATGATGAGACGATCTGCCAAATCTCATGGGATACTGCCAAAGCAGTTCTTAGGGGAAGTTTTATATCTTTGAATGCCTACATGAATAAAATAGAGAAAGAGGAGATCAGTGACTTGGGCATGCAGCTGAAAAAGCTAGAAAAAGAACAAATTGACAATCCTCAAGTGAATACCAAATTAGAAGTACTGAAAACCAAAGGAGAGATTAATAAAATTGAAATTAAGAAAACTATTGAACTAATTAATAAAACTAATAATTGGTTTTATGAAAAAACTAATAAAATTGATAAACTTTTGGTCAATTTGGTTTTAAAAAAAGAAGAAAACCAAATTAGCAAGACCAAATATAAAAGGGGTGAACTTACCTCTAAAGAGGAGGAAATTAAAACAAGAAATTAGAAATTATTTTCCCAACTTTATGACCATAAATTCCACAAACTAAATGAGATGGGCAAGTATAAAAAAAAAAAAAAAAAAACATAAATTGGCCAAATTGACAGAGGAGGAAGTTGAATACTTAAACTACCTCATCTCAGAAAAAGAAATTGAACAAGCCATCAATGAACTCCCTAGGGAAAAATTTCCAGGGCCGGATGGATTTACAAGTGAACTCTATCAAACATTTAAAGAACAGTTAATTCCAACGCTACACATTTTATTTGGGAAAATTTAGGAAGAAGGAACACTCCCAAATTATTTTTACAATATAAATATGGTTTTGATACCTAAACTGGAAAGAGAAAAAACAGAGGAAGAAAATTGTAGGCAAATTTTTGTAATGAATATGGTTGCAAAAATTTTAAATAAGATTTTAGCTAAAAAAATACAGCTACTTATCAGGCTGGATTCATACCAGGAATGCAGGGCTGGTTCAATATTAGGAAAACTATTAGCATTATTTACCATATCAACAAAAAAACTAACAGAAACCACATGATTATCTCAATAGATGAAGAGAAAGCTTCTGACAAAATACAACACCAATTCCTATTAAAAAACAAACACCTGAGAGCATAGGAAGAAATGGAATTTTCCATAAAATAATACACAGTATCTAAAACCCTTCAGCAAGTATTATATGCAATGGTGATAAGTAAGCTAGGTGCATTTCCAATAAGATCAAGGGTGAAACAAGGATGTCCATTATCACCACTATTATTCAATATGGCACTAGAAATGTTAGCTGTAGCAATTAAACAAGATAAATAAATTAAAGGAATTAGAATAAACAAAGAAGAAACTAACTTATCACTCTTTGCAGATGACCTGATGATATTTTAGAGAATCCCAGACATTCAATTAAAAAAAACTACTTGAAACAATAAACAACTTTGGCAAAGTTGCAGGTTACAAAATAAACACACACAAATTTTCTTCATTTCTATATATTAGTAACAAAGCCCAACAGCAAGAGATAGAAAGAGAAATCCCATTTAAAGCTAGGGTAGACCCTATAAAATATTTGGGAGTTTACTTGCCAAAACAAACCCAGGGACTATATGAACACAATTACAAAATACTTTTCGTACAAATAAAGTCAGATCTAAGTAAGTGGAAAAACATCAGTTGCTCATGGATAGGCTGAGCCAATATAATAAAAATTACAATTCTACCTAAATTAATTTACTTACTTAGTGCCATACCAATTACAGATAATTATTTTCTAAAGTTGGAAAAAAAATATCAAAATTCTTCTGCAAGAAAAAACATCCAGAATATCAAGGGGACTAATGAAAAGAAATACTAGAGAAGGTGGCCTAGCTGTACCAGATATCAAATTGTATTATAAAGCAGCAATTATCAAAACCTCTTGGTACTGGTAAGAAACAGCAGAGTAGACAAGTGGAATATGTTAGGTACTCAAGCCAGAGTAGGCACAGTAGCAATCTACTGTTTGATAAATCCAAGGACCCCTGCTTCTGGGATAAGAACTCACTATTTGACAAAAATTAGTGGGAAAACTGTGTAACAGTGTGGTGGAAACTAGGCATAGACCAATGCAGGACACTGTACACAAGAATAAAGTCCTAAAGAGCACACAATCTAGGTATAAAGATTGATACTATGGACAAAATGATAGAGTAAGGAATAGCATATTTATCAGATATATGGAGAAGGAAAGAATTTTTGACTAAAGAAGAGATAGAAAGCATAATGAAGTGCAAGATAGATAATATTGATTACACTAAATTGAAAAGATTTTGCACAACCAAACCCAATGCAATCAAGATTTGGGGGGATGCAGAAAAGTGGGAAAGAATTTTTGCAGCTAGTTTAGGTGATAAAGGCCTCGTTTCCAAAATATAAAGAGAACTGAGTTAAACATACAAACATGCATGTCATTCCCCAATTGATAAATGGTCAAATGACATGAAGTAGCAGTTTTCAGAGCAAGAAATTAAAGATGTCTTAAGTCACAGGAAAAAATGCTCTAAATCACTGTTGATTAGAGAGTTGCAAATCAAAACAACTGTGAGACACAACATCACACCGATCAGATTGGCAAACATGACAAAACAGGAAGATAATAAATGTTGGAGAGAATGTGGGAGAGTTGGAAAACTAATTCATTGTTGGTGCAGCTGTGAACTGATGTTCTCATTCTGGAGAGTAATTTGAACTATGCCCAAAGGGCTACAAAAATATGCATACCCTTTAACCCATCAGTTTCACTTCTAGAACTATATCCTCAAGAGATTATAAAAAAGTGAAAGGGCCCCACATGTACAAAAAATACTTATGGCAGGAATCTTTGTGGTGACCAGAAACTGGAAATCAAATGGATGCCCATCAATTGGAGAAAGACTGAATAAATTATCGTATATGAATGTAATGGAATACTATTGTGCTATAAGAAATGATAAACAGGAAGACTTTAGAGAGGCCTAAAAAAAGACTTATATGATCTGATGTTGAGTAAAAGGAGCGGAATCAGGAGAACTTTGTGCACAGCAATGACTACAGTGTGTAAGAGGTTTTTCTTATAGACTTGGAACTTTTTATATAATGCAAAGACTTTAAAAAAATGTATGCTAAACCTTTATTTATTTATACATAGAATATCTTCTGGGCAACAGAAAAAGAGAAGACAGCATTCATGACACCAAACAGTATGAAGTACTCTATTAACCCAGCTAATTCCAAAAGAAGATTAGTTAAGCTATGCAGACTCTTCAAGTGGTAGAGAGGTAATAAGAACCTAATCAGCTATAACGTTCAGTTAACCCAAACAGTAGATTGATAAAAACCTGAAATTCTAGCCTGCTCTGAGACCTATCAGGCTGAACATTTCTCAGGAGTGTTCTTTTAATAAGAGTATAGAATAAGCATAAAAAACATAATGAAAACTGCACTCATTATTTCAAAAAATTTTACAGGATGGTTGCATTGAACAGGATATAGAATTTTTTTCTTGTAAGATCATGATATTTTGCTAAGCATATGTATTTAAACCACACAATGGAACATCTGGAATCATGACAAAACAGGAATAAAAGAAGATGAATATCTATTACATATATACCTTGAAAAATACATTTATATGTATTACATTTAACACAGTAGTACCAATGCTCAGAGTTCGTCTCTGAGCTTGAATAGTTTGTTGCTAAATTGGAAGGAAAGTTGAGTCAACACACAGTTGGCAACAGTGGAGCAGAAAAGGAGTGGGCAGCTTTCAGGGATTTGGTATACAGCACTGCATTTGCTCATCTAGGTCAGAACACTTAGCAACACCAAGACTGGTTTGATGAAAATGATGGGGAAATTGAGAAGCTGCTAAATGAAAAACGAAAATTCCACAGGATTTTCCAGCAGGATGTTTCATCCATCTCTAAGAAGGAGTCATTTAATTCTATCAAAAGTAAAGTGCAAGCAAAGTTTAGAGAAATTCAGGAATCCTGGCTCAGTAAGAAGGCAGATGAAATTCAGTTTTATGTAGATAGCAACTACTCAAAGCACGTTTATGATTTCCTGAAAGCTATTTATGAACCAATAGTTTTTAGTGCCTATTTAGTGCTTATGGAGCCAGATTGATTGGTGACAAGGCCATGATCCTAGAGAGATGGAATGAACAGTGTTCTCAACAAACAATCATCAATCAATGCTGAGGTCATTGACTGTTTACCTCAGTTTGAAGTCAATCCCTCCTTAGCTGAACTTCCAACTGAAGAAATGTTGTGTGACATTAGGCTTCTTTCACGTGGCAAAGCACCTGGTACTGAGTCTATTCCAGCTGAGTTTTGCAAGATAGCAGGACCACTGCTCTTACAAAAGCTTACTGAAATCTTCTAGGTTATACGTCAAGAGGAGTTTATCTTCCAAGAATTCAAGGATGCCTCCATTGTCCATCTCTATAAAGGTGAAGGAAATAAATTGTCCTGTAACATTTACAGTGGGTGTTTCTCTTAGTCAATGCTGGCAAGATTCTTGCTAGTGTCCTCCTTAATAGTCTGATCCTTCATCTGGAAGATGGTCATGTACCTGAGAACCAGCGTGGCTTCAGAAAGGTCCAAGGAACAGTCAATATGGTGTTTGCTGCTCAAGAACTCCAGGAGAAATGACAGGAGCAGAGCAGAAATCTATGCACAATGTTTGTAGATCTGACCAAAGTCTTTGACACTGTTAGTCATGAGGACTTATGGAAAATTATGTCAAAATTTGCTTGCCCAGAGAAGTTCATCAGTATTGTATGCAATTTCATGATGGCATGTTTGCCCAGGGTCTGGAGAGTGCACAATTGTGCCTTCCCAGTAACCAGTGGTGTGAAACAGGACTGTGTGCTTGCTCTCACGCTTTTTAGCATGATGTTTTCAGTCATGTTGTCAAATGCTTTCAATGAGGATGAACAAGGCATCCAGGTCAACTACTGTACCAATGGTAAATTCTTCAATTTGAAAAGGCTACAAGCCAAGACCAAAGTGGAGGAAGTGTTGGTGCATGATTTTCTGTTTCCAGATGATTGTGTACTCAATGCAGCCTCTGAAGTTGAGGTGTAACAAAGAATGGATCAATTCTGTGCTGCCTGTGCTAATTTTGGTGTAATAATTAACACTAAGAAAGCGCAAGTGTTTCATTAGCCACCACCACACCATCCATACATGGAACCATCAGTTAAAACAAATGAAGATGTTTTGAATGCTGTGAACAAATTCACAAAAGCCACAAATTCCCACATCAGAAAGAGTGCTCTGCTCTATAAGCAAGCAGAATTGAGGCAGCAGAAAGGAAACATAGGATGTGAAAATTTAAAGTATCCACCCCTAATGTTCACACAGACTATATCTGCCCAACCTGTGGAAGAGCATTCTAAGCTAGTATTGGTCTGATGAAACTTGACTTTATCATGGTGATGCTATTTTGGTCCACTTTGAGAACGAAGGATAACAACCACTAATGCTGAGCTATCTCAAAGCCTGTATGATCTTCCTTCAGTTCTCTTCTGTGTATTTTGAAAAATATTTCACTGATGTGCTTTTTAAATTGTCTTCTCTATTTCTTTCCTTTTGATATTACTACCATTACCTCACCTATACTTCTACCTACATTCAACCTCAATGAACTCCTACTCTAAAGAATATAAAACTATTCACTTTTAGAAAATAAGTATAGTTAGTTATAGTTAATCCACCTATTGGCAACATGTCTTATTCTCCATTTGTAATCTATCACCCGAGGTAAAAGTCAGGAAGCATAATTGATCATTCATCCTCTGGAATCATGATTGATCACTATTGTGAAATTGAAATTTTATACCCCACTTTATTTTCTGTTATTATTAATTGTGGATTGCTAATCACTGAAATCAATACTCATGGATCAAGTTTTGACTTGATAGTCTAGTTGTCAGTGTTAGAATTTGTAAGTGTTTAACTTGTCTATTCGTCTGGACTACAGCTTCACCACAAAGACTCAAAATTTTTAAGTTTTTGAAGGGAGGAGGGGGAAAGAAAGTATGATTCAATCTAACCATAAGATGTTTTGTATAGCACCAGGCCACTCTGATTGTTAGGTGGGACCTGATTTGGGGCTTTTCAGGATATTGGTCAGCCAAACTTTGTTCTTCCCATTTCCATGGATCCCAGAAATCCACTTTCTGAGTCAAGCTTAATGTAAGACCACCCTTCATATTCATGTTAAACCATTAATTTTAGTTTGAGTCACTGGTACTTTATGTAACCAACTCTATAAAGGAGTTACTCTGGTATCAGAGGGATACTTTCCTATTGAGGGACCTTGAATACCATTTATTGGGTAATTGTTACACTTGTTAATAAATTGATATGTAGAACTTTGTACCTCATTTTCACTTTATTGCATATTTTTATTGCAACACTTCATTTATCTGGAAATTCTCAAGTCAAAGGTATTTTTCTTCACAATGGTGCATTCATTGTATAAAATATTCTTTTTCTTCACCCTCCATTCTGCATCATTTTTATACAAATCTTCCCATTTCTCTGAATCTGTCTCCTTCATCAGTTCCTGCCATATTTCATTATATAATTAATTAATTTATATATATATATATATATATATATATACATATATATATATATATATATACATATATATATATATATATATATATATATATATATATATATATAGCTAATTTAATCATTTCCTGAAGGTAAGGTTTTTTTTTTCCATTTTTTTCTATACCACACACACACACACACACACACACACACACACACACACACGCTTGTGTGTATACGCATATATGATTTTTAGTATAACTATAAATTGTTCAGCTTTACCCACACTGTAATAAAATTATTAGGCACATAATCTCTAGAGGTCAAAGGAAATACACACACGTACACACACACACACACACACACACATATTTCTTTTCTTTCTTTCTTTGATCTCTGGAGAGTATAGGCCTAATAGTTGTATTAAGGGGTAGGCACAATTGAATGAATTTTTAGTTACGCTAAAATATATAGTTTTATAAGTAATTCTCAGTGCGTTAGCATTTCTATTTTCCTCGTAGTTCCTCTAGCCATTTTCATTTTCACCAATTCCATATGTCATCAGACCTCAGATTTACAGTAATTTATTATTAGTAGTGGTAATGATTTGGAATTTTTTTCTATGATTGCTGAGAGTATTCAAATCTTCTGAGAAATCCCTAATCATATACTTGATCCCTAACATAAATATATGTATAAATATAAATACAGTGTGGAATAACTTTTGTAAGTATATATTTATATCAATAAATGATATATTTTGTTTAGGTGTTGCAAATATCTTCCCACTTGAGTATTTCCCTTTTTTTTTTGTTTTGAAAACCAATACAATTTGACATAATCATTTTTTTCCTTTTTATGGTACACTGAAAAGATCAGTGACCCTGATAAAGAGGAATGCAACTCAGATTGGGCCTCTAATATTCTGTACTAGTGTGACTTTGGGAAATTAAAAACCTTACCTGATTCTCAGATTCCCCATTCAAAATGAGAGTTTTAGTTTCCTTCTGGCACAGAATCTATTAAGTCATGATGCAATAATTAATTTCCTTAACTAATTTCTATCTATTTGGTGGTAAAGAATTCTCCTTTCCTTAGTTGTGGAATATTCTTCTCTAACCTAAAAAAGAACCATGACTTTTTATATTTGATAGGTTCTTGTTCAATTTTTTTCTCCCTTTGTGCCATGCTTTTGTCCTCTTTTTATAAAGTAAGAAGAAAGGCAACACTAGAAGGAATTGATCAACATTAGAAACCTTTTGTTAAAGTAGTCAGTTCTCATTCTTCTATGCCTCCCTTTGCATCAGTGTCAGGTACTGATCCCTGGTTTTCACATGATCATCCTTTCCCTTTGATTTCTCCTTTATTACCAATCCCAGATAATTAAAGTTTCTTTTTCCTATAACTGTTGTTTTCTCTTTAATCTACCCTTCGTTTTAGAGGTCCTTATTTTTTGCCTCTACTTGTTTGCCTGTGAAGTTTAAAACATTACTTCATTATGTAATGATGGGGGAGGGGGAAAAGGAGGGAGGAAAAGAGAGAGAGAGAGAGAGAGAGAGAGAGAGAGAGAGAGAGAGAGAGAGAGAGAGATCAAATTCTGGAGTTTCAAAAGCAAAACAATGAATTCTTTCTGTTCTCACTGCACTCCCCTGTTTCTAATAAATCTAGGCAGATTAATTTTATGATTTCTAGAATAAAAAAGTATCCATATTTTAGAATGTCGTCATGTTTGTTAGGGAGACCAAAGATTTCTAATTATTTATCTACTATCATTTTTAAGTGCCTACTATTTGCCAGATATTGTGCTCAGCACTGGAGAAATAGAAAAAGGAAAAAAATGAAGAGTTTACACCCTTAAGAAGTCACAATCTAACGAAAAAGGCAATATACAAACTACTATTGTAGAAAAAAAACACCTAAAGGATAAATTGATGGTAATCTCAAAGGGTAGGCTATAAGATTGATGAGGAACTTCAAATATGCAAACATCTACTGTAGCTCTGATAAAAATAGATAAAGAAATAATCCCTTGATCTGTAATAATATTTTCCAATTGCATTTAAAAATTCATATTCTTTTTTGAATTTTGATTTCTAACTTCTTTCCCATTTACCTCCCAGCCCCCAAACCTTGAGCAGGGAAACAATGTGCTATTGATTAAACACAAGTTATAGTTTTTAGTAGGGAAGAAAAGGAAACTTGGGGATAGTTTATTATGAACTCTAGGTTTTGCCAAAGAAGATTTCAAATGATTTAGAGGAAAAAAATAGATAGCATCCCATGACTAAAGTGTTCCAGGGAAAGTCAGCAAGTCACCCCAAGAGGCAAGGGAGATCAACAAGTAAAAAAAAAAAAACTGAAGTTAGAAAGGGATGCAATTCCAAGTAAGAGAAAAAAATGGAATTTGTCTAAAGTGATTTTTATGGATTCAGAGAACTCACCAAAATATTGCTTTAAGAAAGAAATGTACAGAAATTGGAGATAGTCTCAGAGGAAAGGGATTAAATTTAAGGAGGACTGTGACAGGCTTTTTGAAGAAGGTGTAGCTATAGCTAAGACTTGAAGGAAGTCAAACATTTAATATAAGGAGAGAGTTTTAGGTAACAGAGACAGTCAGTCAATCTCCCAGAGTGAGAGATGCAGTGTCTTGTGAAAGGAAAAACAAGGAGACCAGTGTCACTGGATCTCAAAGCATGTAATAGATGAATGAGAGCTGGGATTGGCAGGTGTAAGGTGTAAGAAAGGGTGACCTATCTAACAAAAATCTAAGAAGTGCTCTGACCAGTGGGAGGGGAAAAAGAAAACCTTGGATAAAGAGAGTATTAAGGAAAAGAGAATCAATGAGTGCTAAAGACTACAGTCTTCAAGAAGGAAGAAAATTGAGAAGAGTCCATTAGTTTTTACAATAAAGAAATCACTGGTAACCTTGGAGAGAACAGATTCTGAATATTATCACTTAAGCCTGGAAATGAGAGTTGTTTTGGCAAGGGATAGGGGCTACTTTACTATGTGAGGTAGGGGTAAAGGAGTAGGTAGTGGCAGAAGTTATCTGAGTCTTATCAGATGAAGTGGAGAGAAGAGAAGGAGAAAAGAGGGAGCCTCAATTTTTTCCAGTGAAATATAAGGCAAGATTCTGTGAGATATGATTCATTAGGAACCCTACTCTATTTCAACTAGTATTGATCAGTTTTATATTTTACATAAACCATATAGGGATAATTAGGTAAAACATGTTCTTACAGGTTCTTACAGTAGACATAAAAACTTTGATGTAATGGTCACTACTTACTTACTTACTTACAGTACTGAGACTCACTTGTACAACCACAAGAATTCTAACAAAGATGTCTCCATCCTGTTTTGTTCAGATTCCATGTCTAAGTTTAGAGCTGGTGAGATGCCTTGATACTCAACTTATTTTTTACCTTCAAACCACTGTCTTTTATCCAATATGAGTAGATAACTATCTTCTGACCCTTTTGTCTGTAGAGATGCCCCATGCTTTCCCCAACATGAGAAACTCCTGCTGATATACTATTTTTTGACCAATATGTCATTTTTGGCCCTTGAAACAGTCTACCAAAAAATGGAATTCTATATTTTCTGTAGTCCCTCTAGAGCGTGAAGTATCAAATCCGGTATCAGTTCTTATAAAAATAAGGCCTTGAAAGAAAGGTACACCTCAGATCATGAGAAGGACCATGGGCCTTTTAATAAAATGCCATTGACTCAGAGCTCTGCCTCAGTGGTTTTTCTTGCAGATTTGGCAATTATAATTCCCGTAGTACTCAGTTGAGATGCTGGGGTGAAGAGAAGTTATTTAATGTTAGGGAAAAGAGAGAAGTGATGAAAAGGTTTGGAAAAGCATACTGTGATGAGTGGGATAGTGAATTGTTTTGCAGATGTAAAAAGATTGTTATATTCTCCTTATCTCGTTGTATAAGTAATTTGTTATTTCTTTATAGAAAACATTATGCAAGTTTTATTCATTTCATTCTTTAGACATTGTGAAAATATTTTTTGTGAATTTATGAAATAATTAAATTCAGTTAGTTCATTGAATTTTTCAGGGAGTCCACTTTTTAAACCATATTTTGCTACCTTTTTTAGTTAGTAAATTTGTTATTTATCTAATTTGTTATTTATTTTTTCATTTTTTTTGCTCAAGAGTTTTAATGTCATTTTAGCTTGTAATGAAATCTCTTGCTTTATATCTTTTAATCACTGCTTGAGTACTTGCGGAGAGGGAATTTTTCTTCTTCTGAAGCTATAATTATATTTTTAAAGTTGCTTTCTTCTTCTAGCTTAACCCAAAGTATTTCTTAATTTTCTTCCTTGTTTTCTGCATGCTTGTGTCCCTAACCCCTATTTCTTAAATAGGAATCTGTGCTAGGATCAGGAATGAGTAGTTCCTGTTTGCTCCTGGGTGCAGGTATAATTCTGCATGAGTAGATCAGAGTAAGTCCCAACTTCTACCAGTATATCTGAATTCTGCCTCCTCTCCTAATGGCCTATACAAATGTTGGTCTTGGTTCTCTTGCAACCTTCTCCTTATACAATGTTCTTCCTGGAGTTGTTTCTATCCTTATTCCATTCCATGGTCCTTATTCCACGATGTTAATGATCATTCTGGTCTAAGTACTCCTACAAGCATACTCTAGCATATGTACTCAATCCACAAACTGGTCATGTCTCTTTCTGTGTCTCCAATTGCTCCAAAGTAAGCATTTCTCTGTCCTGTCTCCCAGAGTAGTTACATATGGAAGTTAGCTCTGCTTGTAACTGCCTCTCATCCAAAAAGTCAAAACCAGTATGTCACTGTTTCTATCCAGAACACGTGTTGAGTTCTGACTTTCCTGGCACAGTTCCCACTTAGAATATCTTCACATTAAAGACACTAAAAATAGATCTTAATTCAGGTCTCCTTGTTTATTATTTTATTTTTCCCCAGTTACAAGTAAAAACAGTTTTTAACATTGCTTTTTTTTAGTTTTGACAGTATTTTGACAGTACTTTCCAAATACTGTCCTTTCTAACCTCCACAAAGCCCCTAATTGGGAAGGCAAGCAATTCCTTATAGGTTATTTATGCATACTCATGCAAAACATTTCCATATCAGTGATGTAAAAGAAAATTTAAAAATACATAAACAAAAATAAAGTAAAAAAGTATCCTTCAATCTGTATTTAGACACCATCAGTTCCTTCTCTGGGAATAGAAAGCATTTTTCATCTTAAGTCATTCACAGTTGTCCTGGATCATTGTAATTCTAAGAATAACTAAGTCATTCATAGCTGATCATTTTACAATATTGTTCTTATTTTAAACACAGTACATTTTGTTTTGTATCAGCTCATATAAATCTTTTTTAGGTTTTTCTGAGAGCATCCTGCTCATCATTTCTTATAGTAAAATAGTATTTGATCATAATAACATAGTATAAGTTGTTCAGTCATTCCCCAGTTGATGGACATCTCCTTAATTTCTAATTTTTGCCAACAAAAAGGAGCTACTATAAGTATTTTCATACATATAGGTACTTTTCCTTTTTGTTTTTTTTAATGTCTTTTGGAATACAGACCTAGTAGTGGTATTGCTTGCTCAAAGAAAATGCATGCTTTTATCATCCTTAAGCATAGTTACAAATTGCTTTACAGAATAGTTGAATTAGTTCACAACTCCACCAACAATGCATTAATATCTCATTATCCTCATCCTTCCTATAACATCTGTCATTCACCTTTTACGTCCTATTAGCTAATCTAATACATATGAGGTAGCATCTCAGAATTGTTTAATTAGCATTTCTCCAGTCAATAGTGATTCAGAACGTTTTTTTCATATGGCTATAGATAGCTTTGATTACTTTATGTGAAAATTGTTTAATTTGTTGAAAATTGTTTAATCTTTCATCAATAGAAGAAGGGTTCATACTTTTGCAAACTTGACTCAGTTCTTCAAATGTTTGAGAAAGGAGACCTTTATCAGAGAAAATTGCTTAATTTTTATTTCAGTTATAATTGCTACCTGTATTTCCCTGTATCCTATTCCCTCTCCATTTATTCTATTCTGTCTGTCCATGCACCTTGCCCCTCCTCAAAAGTGTTTTGCTTTTATCTGTTCCAGTCTACCTTCCTTTCTATCCACCCCCTTCTCTTATACTCTTCCCATCCTCCTCTACTGTGTAGTAAGATAGATTTCTATACCCAATTGAGTTTTTATATTATTTCCTCTTTGAGCCAATTCTCTTGAGTAAAATTCACTTTCTTTCCTTTAACTTCCCAACGTCCCCTCCACTGGAAAACCTTTTTCTCATCTTTTTCATGTGAAATAACTTACCCCATTCTATGTCTCCTTTTTAATTTCTTCCAAGAACTTTCTTCTCTCTCCCTTTAATTTTATTTTTTTAGATGTTATCCCTTCATATTGAATTCCTATTTGTGCTCTCTGTCTATATATACTCCTTCTAAATGTCCCAATGAGAAAGTTCTTATGAGTTGCAAGTATCATATTCCCATGTAGGAATGTTAACAGTTAAACCTTACTAAATCACTCATGATCTCCCTTATCTGCTTGCCTTGTTATATTTCTTTTGATTCTTATACTTGAAAAACAAATTTTCTAATCAATTCTGGTCATTCTGTCAAAAATGCTTATGAGTCCACTATTTCACTGAATATCAATTTTTCCACTGAAGGATTATATTCAGTTTTTTTGGGAGGTAGGTGATTCTTGCTTGTAATTCCACCTCCTTTGTCATTATGTTCCAAGTCCTCTGATTCTTTAAGAGAGCAGGTGTTAAATCTTGTGTTATTCTGACTTTGGCTCAACAATATATGAATTGTTCCTTTCTGGCTGCACAATATTTCTTCTCTAATTGGAAGCGCCAGAATTTGATTCTAATGTTCCTGGGAATTTTCATTTTGTGCTCTCTTTCAGGAAGTGATCTGTGAATTCTTTGAATTTCTATTTTACCTTCTTCTTCCAGAAGATCAGGGTAGTTTTCCTTTATTATTTCTTTTTTTTTCATTTGTTTATTTATTTAACTTTTAACATTCATTATCACAAAATTTTGGGTTCCAAATTTTCTCCCCTTTTGTCCGTTCCCCCAACGCCAAAACACCAAGCGTTCTAATTGCCCCTGTCTGCCAATCTGCCCTCCCACCCTCCCCACCCCTTCCCTTTGGAAGGCAAGCAATTCAATATAGGCCAAATCTGTGTACTTTTGCAAATGACTTCCATAATAGTAGTGTTGTGTAAGAACTAATTATATTTCCCTCCATCCTATCCTGTCCCACATTACTTCTGTTCTCTCTTTTGATCCTGTCCCTCCCCATGAGTGTTGACCTCAAATTGCTCCCTCCTCCCCAGTCTCTCCCTTCCATCATTCCCCCACCCTGCTTATCCCCTTATCCCCCACTTTTCTGTATTGTAAAATAGGTTTTCATACCAAAATGAGTGTGCATTTTATTCCTTCCTTTAGTGGAATGTGATGAGACTAAACTTCATGTTTTTCTCTCATCTCCCCTCTTTTCCCCTCCACTAATAAGTCTTTTGCTTGCCTCTTATATGAGAGATAATTTGCCCCATTCCATTTCTCCCTTTCTCCTCCCAATATATTTCTCTCTCACTGCTTGATTTCATTTTTTTTTAAGATATGATCCCATCCTCTTTAATTCACTCTGTGCACTCTGTGTCTATGTGTGTGTGCATGTGCATGTGTGTGTGTGTAATCCCACCCAGTACCCAGATACTGAATAGTTTCAAGAGTTACAAATATTGTCTTTCCATGTAGGAATGTAAACAGTTCAACTTTTATAAGTCCCTTATGACTTCTCTTTGCTATTTACTTTTTCATGCTTCTCTTCATTCTTGTGTTTGAAAGTCAAATTTTCTTTTCAGCTCTGGTCTTTTCATCAAGAATGCTTGAAAGTCCTCTATTTCATTCAAAGACCATTTTTCCCCTGAAGTAGTATACTCAGTTTTGCTGGGTAGGTGATTCTTGGTTTTAGTCCTAGTTCCTTTGACTTCTGGAATATCCTATTCTACACCCTTCGATCCCTTAATGTGGAAGCTGCTAGAACTTGTGTTATCCTGATTGTATTTCCACAATACTTGAATTGTTTCTTTCTAGCTGCTTGCAATATTTTCTCCTTGACCTGGGAACTCTGGAATTTGGCCACAACGTTCCTAGGAGTTTCTCTTTTTGGATCTCTTTCAGGAGGTGATCTCTGGATTCCTTGAATATTTATTTTGCCCTCTGGTTTTAGAATCTTAGGGCAGTTTTCCTTGATAATTTCATGAAAGATGATGTCTAGGCTCTTTTTTTTGATCATGGCTTTCAGGTAGGCCCATAATTTTTAAATTGTCTCTCCTGGATCTATTTTCCAGGTCAGTTGTTTTTCCAATGAAGTATTTCACATTATCTTCCATTTTTCCATTCTTTTGGTTTTGTTTTGTGATTTCTTGCTTTCTCATAAAGTCATTAGCCTCCATCTGTGCCATTCTAATTTTGAAAGAACTGTTTTCTTCAGTGAGCTTTTGAACCTCCTTTTCCATTTGTCTAATTCTGCTTTTTAATGCATTCTTCTCCTCTTTGGCTTTTCAAACCTCTTTTGTCAATTGAGTTAGCCTATTTTTCAGGGTGTTATTTTCTTCAGCATTTTTTGGGGTCTCCTTTAGCAAGGTGTTGACCTGCTTTTCATGCTTTTCTTGCATCTCTGTCATTTCTCTTCCCAGTTTTTCCTCCACCTCTCTAACTTGATTTTTAAAATTCTTTTTGAGCTCTTCCACGGCCTGAGCCCATGGAATATTTATTTTGGATGTTTGGGATACAGAAGCCTTGATTTCTATGTCTTTCCCTGATGGTAAGCATTGTTCTTCCTCATCTAAAAGGATGGGAGGAGATATCTGTTCACAAAGAAAGTAACCTTCTATAGTCTTACTTTTTTCCCTTTTCTGGGCATTTTCCCAGCCAGTGACTTGACTTCTGAGTGTCCTCTCCACCCCCACCTCGCCTTCAGATCCACCCAGCCAGCACTTGGGGTCTGAGATTCAAATGCTGCTTCCCAGCCTCAGGGCTTTGGGCGGGGGCAGGGCTGCTGTTCAGTGTGAGATTAAGTTCAGATGCTCAGGTGGGGGCAGGGCCACCTCATGGGCTCAGTTCCCTCGGGGGTTTATGCAGACACCTTCAACAATGGATCCAGGCTCTTGCCTGCTTCGGAAGCACTGGTCTGCTCCTGCCTTCACTGCTGCCTCCCGAGGGGGTCTGAGTTATGGGGTCACCCCACTCCCCTCTCGACCTGCCAAAGAGACCCTCTCACAAACTCTTGTCACCTGTGGGTGGAGGGGCCCGAGTGGCTGCTGGAGATTCCGTCCCTGAAGCCTGCTCGGATCTGCTCCTTTCCGCGCTGTGCCGCAGAGGCAGGGTTGGGCTCTGCTCCGGGTCGGGGCGCGAGGGACCTTTTGCAAGAGGTTTTCAGGCTCTCTGGAGCAGAAATCTCATCCACTCCGTTCTGTGGCTTCTGCTGCTCCAGAATTCACTGGTGGTTCTTTTTTTTACAGGTATTTTATGGGCAGTGGGTTCGGAGGTAGCATATGTGCGTCTTTGTACTCTGCCATCTTGGCTCCACCCCTCCTTTATTATTTCTTGAAAGTTGATGTTTAGGTTCCTTTTTTTTTAAAATCATAGCTTTGAGGTAATTCAGTAATTTTTAAACCATCTTTCCTGTATCTATTTTCTAAGTCAATAGTTTTTACAATGATATGTTTCACATTGACTTTTACTTTTTTCATTCATTTTGTTTTATTATTTCTTGGTTTCTTATGAAGTCATTAGGTTTCACTTCCTCAAATCAGATTTTTAAGTAATTATTTTCTTTAGTCAGCTTTTGTACTTCCTTTTCCAGCTGGTCATTTCTACCTTTGATGGAGTTCTTCGGTGAATATTTGGCCACTTCCAATTGGCCATTTGGGCAATTCTGCTTTTTAAGGCATGCTCTTCCTCATCAGCTTTTTGAACCTCCATTATCATTTGTCCAAGTATGTTTTTAAGGTGTTATTTTCTTCCGTATTTTTGTGCCTCTTTTACCAAGCTGTTAACATATTTTTTCATGGTTTTCTTTTTTTAATATTCATTTACATATTTTTACTGTACCCAGTTCCAAATTGTCTCCCTTCCTTCCTCCCCAAAGCCACCCATTATTGAGAAAGCAAGAAATTGGTTATAGGTTATATATGTGTACTCATGCAAAACATTTCTATTTTAATCATGTTAAGAAAGAAAACAAAAGCAAAAACCTAAAGAAAAATAATGAAAATTAAAAAAATATATATGTTTCAATCTGTATTCAGGCTCAATTCTTTTTCTGGGGATGGTTAGTATTTTTTCATGATAAACCCATTAGAGTTGTCTTGGAAATTTATATTACTGAGAGCAGTTAAGGGGTTCATGGCAGATCATCTTCCAATAATGTTGTTATTTTGTGCACAGCACATTTCACTTTTCATCATCTCATCCAAGTCTTTCCAGGTTTTCCTGAGAGCATCCTGCTCATCCTTTCTAATAGTGTAATAGTATCCCATCAAAATCACACAACATGCATTGTGCAACCATTCCCCAGTTGATGGATATTCCTTCAGTTTCTAATTTTTGCCCCCCAAAATGAGCTGCTATAAATATTTTTGCATGTATAGGTCTTTTTTCTTTTTCTTTTTGTCTTTCTTTGAGTATAGAACTAGTAGTGGTAATACTAGGTCAAAAGGTATGGATGGTTTTATAGCTCTTCAAGAATAGTTCCAAAATGCTCTACAGAATGATTAAATCAATTCACAACTCCACTGACAATGCAGTAATGTCTCATTTTTGCCATATTCCCTCCAACATTTGTCATTTACCTTTTCTTTTCTATTAGCCAATCTAATAGGTATAAGATAATACCTCAGAATTATTTTAATTTGTATTTTTCTGATCAATAGTAAGAGTATTTTTAAAAATATGACTATAGATGTCCTTAATTACCTCACCTTAAAACTGATTGTAGCTTTTGAATATTTTTCATTTGGAGAATTGCTCTTATTTTTGTAAATTTGACTTAGTTTCTCTATAGGTTGGAGAAATGTGGCATTTATCAGAGAAATTTGCTTCAAAAATTTTTTTCACTGCTATTATTATTAATTGTTTTTCCCTCTATCCTATTACAATGCCCCCATTTATTCTCTTTTCCCATGCCATTGTTCCTATCCCTCTTCAAAAGTGTTTTGCTTTTGATTATTCCCTCCCCAAATCTGCCCTGCCTTCCATTATTCCCCTTTCTCTTGTTATTCTCCATTCTCTTTCCCTCCTCTTTTTTGTTTGATAATATAGATATCAATATTTCATTGAGTGTGCATGATAATACCACTTTGAGTCATTTCTCATGAGAGTAAGATTCACTTACTCCCTCTCACATCCTCTTTCTTCACCTTCACTTTAAAAGATTTATCTTTCCTCTTTTACATGTGATAATTTACTACCTTCTTCATCACCCTTTCTCTTTCTCCCACTACATTACTCTCTCACCTATTAATTTTTTTGGATATCATTGCTTAATATTCAAATCATGCCTGTACCCTCTTTCTATATACACTCCTTGTAACTGCTCTAATAATGAGAAAAGGTTTATGAGTTACAAATCTCATAATCCCATGTAGAATTGTACACAGTTCAACTTTATTGTCCCTTATGATTTACTTTATCTGTTTACCTTTTTATGCTTCTTTTGCATCTTGTATTTGAAACTCAAATTTTCTATTCAGTTCTGGTGTTCTCATCAAAAGTGCTTGAAAGCTGTCTATCTCATTGAATATTCACAATGTTCAATTTTTGGTTGGATAGGTGATTCTTGGTTCTATTGCTAGCTCCTTTACCCTATCATATTCCAGACCCTTGAACCTTTTAATGTAGAAGCTGCTAAATATTGAATTATCCTGACTGTGACTCTAGCATACTTGAATTGTTTCTTTTTGACTGCTCATAATATTTTCTCTTTGACCTGGGAACTCTGAAATTTGCCTATAGTATTCTGGAGATTATCATTTTTGCATCTCTTTGGGGAGGGTATTGTTTCAATTTATACTTTACCAGCTGCTTCCAGAATAACAGGGCAATTTTCTTTGATAATTTCTTTTTAAAAAATAAAGTTTATTAAAGATTCACCATATTGAGTTGATTCTTAAGAAGGCTAATCATTTGTGACACTTGTATTGACAAGTGGGCCAAATAGAATCTCAGCTAGACAGAATCAAAACTGTATTGAACCTGAGCCAATTATTTCTTTTATTATTATTAATATTTTATTTGTTTTCAGTGTTCTACAATCACTTCCATACAACTTAGATTTTTTTACTCTTCCCTCCATCCCCTTCCTCCTCCCTCCCTTTCCCTCTCTGAGATGGTGTACAATTTTATATAGGTTCTACACATACATTCTAATTAAATACATTTTTACCTTAGTCATGTTGCATAAAAGAATTAAAATTAATGGAAGAAATCATAAAACAAACCAAAATGCAATACAGAAGAAAATGATCTGCTATATTTTGTGATCAAATTCCATAGATCTTTCTTTGGATAAGGAGGACATTTTGCCTTAAGAGACTATTGGGAATTTTTTAAGCTCTTGCATTGCAGTGAAGTTCTAAGCCTACCAGAAAAATACTTGCCCACTGTGGTTGTTGCTGTGTACAGAGTTCTCTTGGTTGTGCTCCTTTCACTCATTATCAGTTCATATAAGTCTTTCCAGGACTCTTTGTAGTCTTCCTATTCATCATTTCTTATAGGACAATTGTATTCCATTACATTCATATATGACAATTTGTTAAGCCATTCCCCAACTGATGGGCATCCCCTTGATTTCCAGTTTTTGGCCACCACAAAGAGTGCTGCTATAATTATGTTTGTACATGTGGGGCCCTTTCCATTTTTACAATCTCTTGGAGATACAATCCTAGAAGAGGTATTGCTGGGACCAAGGGCATGCACTTTTTTATAGCCCTTTGGCCATAGTTTCAAATTGCTTTCCAAAAGGATTGGATCAGCTCATAGCACCACCAACAATGAATTAGTGTTTCAACTTTCCCACATTTTCTCCAACATTTATCATCTTCTTGTTCTGTTCTGTTAGCCAATCTGATAAGTGTGATGTGGTATCCCAGAGTTGTTTTGATTTGCATCTCTCTAATCAATAGTGATTTGGAGTACTCTTTTTATATGACTATAGATAGCTTTTATTTCTTCCTCTGAAAACTTCCTATTCATATCCTTTGATCATTTATCATTGGGAAATGACTTGTATTCTTGGGTATTTAACTCAGTTCTCTATTTATTTTAGAAATGAGGCCTATATCACAGACACTAGTTGCAAAAATTCTTTCCCAGTTTTCTGCTTCCCTCCTAATCTTGGTTGCATTGGGATTTATTATGCAAAATCTTTTCAATTTAGTGTGATCAAAATTATCCACTTTGTACTTCATAATGTTTTCTATCTCTTTTTCAGTAAAAAATTCTTCCCTTCTCTGTAAATCTGATAAATACACTCTTCCCCCAATAATTTATTTATAGTATCAATCTTTATGCCTAGATCATGTACCCATTTGGACTTTATTCTTGCATATGATGCCAGACATTGTTTTATGCCTAGTTTCCTCCACAGTGCTATACAGTTTTCCCAGCAATTTTTGTCAAACAGTGTGTTCTTATCCCTGAAGCTGGAGTCCTTCAGTTTATCAAGCAGTATATTCATTGACTGCTGTCTCTTGGGTACCTAACCTATTCCACTGGTCTACCCTTCTGTTTCTTAACCAGTACTAAATGGTTTTGATAATTGCTGCTTTATAATGCAATTTGAGATCTGGTAGAGCTAGGCCATCTTTCTTAGCATTTCTTTTCATTAGTTCCCTTGATATTCTGGACCTTTTGCTCTTTCAGATGAATTTTGATACTATTTTTTTAGCTCTACAAAATAATTACCTGTTAGTTTGATTAATATGACATTGAATAAGTAAGTTAAATTTAGAATTGTCTTTTTTATTATACTGACTTGGTCCACTCATGAGCAACTGATGTTTTTCTACTTACTTAGATATGACTTTATTTGTGTGAAAAGTGTTTTGCAATTGTGTTCATATGGTCCCTGGGTTTGTTTTGGCAGGTAGAGTCCCAAATATTTTATGGTGTCTACTGTAGGTTTAAATGGGATTTCTCTTTCTATCTCTTGCTGTTGGGTTTTGTTAGTAAAATACAGAATTGCAGAAGATTTGTGTGGGTTTATTTTGTAACCTGCAACTTTGCCAAAGTTGTTTATTATTTCAAATAGTTTTTTTTAATTTTTTCTCTGGGATTCTCTAAGTATATCATAATATCATCTACAAAGAGTGATAACTTACTTTCTTCTTTGACTATTATAATTCCTTTAATTTTTTTCTTTTCTTCTTGCTACAGCTAATATTTCTAGTACCATATTGAATAAAAATGGTGATAATGGGCATCCTTGTTTCACCCCTGATCTTATTGTAAATGCATCTAGCTTATCCCCATTGCATATAATGCTTGCTGAATATTTTAGGTAGATATTGCTTATTATTTTATGGAAAGCTCCAGTAATTCCTGTGTTCTCCAGTGTTTTCAGTAGGAATGGCTGTTGTATTTTTTCAGAAGCTTTTTCTGTATCTGTTGAGGCAATCATTTGGTTTCTGTTAGTTTTGTTCTTGATATGATCAACAATGTTTATAGTTTTCCTAATATTGAACCAACCCTGCATTCCTGGTATAAATCCTACCTGATCATAATGTATTATTCTTCTGATAAGTTGCTGTATTCTTTTTGCTAAAATCTTATTTAAAATTTTTGCATCTATATTCATTAGAGAAATTGATCTATTATTTTCTTTCTCTGTTTTGGCTCTTCCTGGTTTAGATATCAAAACCATATTTGTAACACAAAAAAATTTGGGAGGACTCCCTCTTCCTCAATTTTCCCAAATAGTCTATATAATATTGGAATTAAATGTTCTTGAAATGTTTGATATCATATTCCAATTCCTTCAGTCTTTTAATGTAGATGCTTCATGGTTCTATGTGATCCTGACTGTAGTTCCCCGATGTTTGAAATGTTTCTTTCTGGCTGCCTGCAGTATTTTCTCCTTCACTTGATAGTTCTGCAATATGAAATGATATTCTTTGGTGCCTTTAATTTGGGGTCCGTTTCAGGAGGTGAACGGTGGATTCATTCAATGACTATTTTGCCCTCTGATTCTAGGATTCTGGGTAATTTTCCTTGATGCTTCCTTGAATGATATTTTTCAGGCTCTTTTTCTTCATCATGACTGTCAATCCTTAGATCAATAATCCTTAGATTTCCTCTATTGAATCTATTTTCAAGGTAAATTTTTTTTCCAATTAGATATTTTACATTTTCTTCTATCTTTTTATTCTTTAGATTCTGTTTGAGTGATTGTTGATGTCTCATAGATTCATTACCTTCTACTTGCCTGATTCTATTTTTTTATCAAATTGTTTTCTTCAGTTAACTTTTACATCTCCTTTTCCATATATCCAATTTTTCCTTTTAAGGAGCTATTTTCACCAATTGTGTTTTGTACTTCCTTTTCCATTTGTCTAATTTTCCTTTTTAAGGAGCTGTTCTCTTCAATGAATTCTTTTTTCATATTTTTAAAATCATTGGCCAGTTTTTCTTCTATTTCTCTAATTTGGGTTTTAAAATCCTTCCAGAGATCTTCCAAGAAGGCTCTTTGTGCTTCAGACCAGTTCATATTTCCTTTCAAATGGGAGTACAGTCTCAATGCTGACCTCTTTGGTATTTGTGTTTTGGTTCTTGTCCCTATAGAAAGATTCTATGGTATTTTCTTTTCTGCTTTGCTTCTTACTCATGATAATAATCCTTTTCCTGACTTTCAAAGTAAATCTCTGCATCTGTGACATAGGGAGCTCTTTCTCACAGTTCTTGTGCCTAAACCTTGAGGCTTTGTGTGTTGTGATCTCTGGTTCTTTCAAGTAGAAACTAAAATGCTGCAGCTTACCTGGTACTGAGATGGCTGGTGTTTGAAAGCAAAGGTCAGGTGAGGTCTTTTGGGGTTTTCCCTGCAGTTACCCTGGAGCTAGTTCATTAAGTGTGGGGTAGGGGTGGAGGCTCCTCTGCTGATTTAGAGCATAGACAAGCTCAGCTCTTTGTGCTAGTATCTTCCAGATTCCACTGGGGTACTGAGGCATGCCCAGGATCCTGGTGTTGGCAGTTGCTGCCTTCAACTCCCTGGGGTTCAAGATCTTCTCCCAGTTTGTTGAGTTGGGATTGTGTGGGACACCGCTGATCATGCACTGATTGCCTTCAGCCACAGGAAGATGTCCCCTTAGAGATCTTTCTAGCCTCATGGGCTGAGGGTCTATTTACCCTTTCTGCTGCTCCCAATGCTCCAGGGTTTTTCCTGGGGAAATATCCTCTGGGCTCATTAAAAAGCCCAGGGGGAGGGAGATAGAAGTTACTGATCAATCCTCTATCTTGGCTCCTGAGCTTATTATTTCTTGAAAGAAGATGTCTAAGCTCTTTTTTTTCATCACAGTTTTCTGGTAGTCCATTAATTTTAAAGTTATCTCTCTTCAATCTATGTTGTAGGTCAGTTGATTTTCAAATGAGATTTTTCACGTTGTCTTCCTTTTTTTATTCTTTTGGTTTTGTTTTACTGTTCCTTGATTTCTCATAAAGTCATTAAATGACATTTCCTCAGCTCCAATTTTTTAGGAATTATTATCTTCAGTTACCAGTTGGACCTCCCTTTCCAGTTGGCCAATTTTACTTTGTTTTCTTCACTGGCTTTTTGGAAGTATTTTACCATTTGACCTAGTCTTTTTTTAAAGTGTTATTTTCCTGGATACTTTTTGTGTCTGCTTTACCTAGGTGCTGACTTCTTTTTCATTATTTTCTTGCATTACTCTCATTTTTCTTCTCAATTTTTCCTTTACCTCTCTAATCTTCAAAATCCCTTTGAGCTCTTTTGTGGTCTGAGTACAATTCGTATTTATCTTGGAGCCTTTCTATTTGGGAGATTTCCCTTTTTTGTGTTCTTAGTGTGTTTTGATCTTCCTTATCACCATAGTTTCTCTCTTCTATCTGAGATTTTGTTTTGTTTTCCACTGTTTGCTCATTTCCTCAGTCTCTTAGCTGACTTTTAACTGTTTGTTAAGTTAGGGCTGTGTTTGTAGGGTGGAAGGTGCACTGTCCTAAACCTGAGGAATTTTGTGTAGCTCTTTTCAGAGATACTTCTAGGGGTCTTCAAGTTTTTACTTCTTCCAAGGTTGTATGACTTAACAACAGGTGTTTCCTCCTCTCTTCATGTGTTCTCTGGTTTGTGTGTGATCACAAGCACTGTTTTCTGTCCTGGATCTTTGAGGAGGGTCCCCCTCCACTATGGCTGCAAGCCCTGGTTAGCTAACGAGTCTTTTCATCCTAGGACCACCACCCAGGACTGGAACCCAGATTTGAGAATGGGGAAAGCAACAGAGACCTGACTCAGTGCTAGAAAAAAGACCACTGTAATCTCCTTCTGACCAGTTTTTCCACCCCTTATTGTCTGTGGGCTGAGATATCCCACAGCAGCTACTGCTGCTGATTCAGTCACTCCCAAAGTGTGCTCCTGTTTTGCTGTGACCAGGACTGTGCTGGCATGTCCTGTGCTGGACCATGTTTGACTCTCCTACAAGCGGATAGCCTCTTTCTATTATCCTTCTAAGTTGTCTTTGGCACCTGTGGATTAAGAGGTCTGAAAGCTGCCACTGTTACCAGTGATTCAGTCACTCTGAGACCTGCTCCTGGTTTGCTGGGGCCTGATATTCACTGGTGTGACCTACACTTCACTACACGCCTTTTTCACCCTGATACAAGAGATATTTCCTGTCAACCTTCAAAGTTGTCTTGGGCTTGAATTTTCACTCCATATTTGGGAGGGGGTTGCTGCTGTAACATTTTTTTAATCATTTCAAAAGGTGTTTGGAGTGGTTTGGGGAAGAATTTAGGCAATTACTTGCCTTTCATCCACCATTTTGGCTGTGCCTCCTAATGATTTTTTCATTGATTTTATTTGTCTTCCCAATTTTTCTCTACCTGTCTTACTTGATTTTAAAAATCCTTTTTGAGCCATCCCAAGACCTAAGACCAATTTCCATTTTTCTTGGAGGCTCTGGATGTAGGAGCTTTGACTTTGCTATATTCTCTGAATATGTAATTTTATCTTCCTTGTCAACATAATAACTTTCTATGAATAGAAGTTTTTTTTCCCTCTGTTTGCTCATTTTCCCAGTCTATTTCTTGACTTTCAACTTTTTGTTTATGTAGGGTTCTGCTTCCAAGGTGGTGGGTGCACTTTCCCAAGCTTCCAGTGTTTTCTTCAGCTCTATTCAGAGATACTTATAGGGATATGTAAGTTCCCTAGGAACCTTTTTTTTTCTTCAATTCTTTCAGGTTAGAATGATCTGAGGAGGAATGTTTTTCACTACTCTCCTGGCCTGTGCTCTAGTCTTTGAGTGACCAAAACCACTCTTTTCTGCCCCGTAGCTGTGACAATGGCCCCTGCTCCTTTGTGGTCACACATTCTGCTATGCTAGTGCTCTTCCTTTCTCTGGGACTGTCACTCAGACCTGCAACCTGGATCTGAGTAGGGGCAAAACAAAAAGAATCCTGCCTTACTGCTAAAAAGAAACCCCTGTAATCTCTCTAACCAGTTGGTTTACCTCATTATGGTCTGTGAACAGAGAACTCTAAAAGCACCTGCTACCACCGCTAATTTAATGACTCCCAAGACCTGTGCCTCTTTTGTTAGCGTTTTGTCTGTGCTGGCATGGCCTACCCTGGATTGTGCTCCTTTCTTACACAGGCAAGGCAGACCTTTCCTGATATGATGACTGTGTTTTGTTGGGAAGTAATTTAATCCTGTCCCTTTTTTATGTGTCTTCTGCTGCTCTGTAAATTGTTTAATGGCTTTATTTAAAGGTGTTTGTGGGAGAACTCAGGTGAATCACTGCCTTTTCTCTGTCATCTCGGCTCCACTCTGCTGCTTTATCACTTGTTATTCAGAGCTCCTGCAAGATTATATCCCTCTTCTTATATAGTCCTTGGCTTGATATGGGAGGATTTTCTTTCTTTTTCTTCATTGTTGACCTTTCTAAATTTCGTATAGTTATCTCCTGGACTATATGTGGAAAAGCCAGGTCCTTCTCCACAGCCTTTCAATTCCAATCCTAACTAGAAGTCAATGAAAATTTACCTACAGAAAAAATTGCACTTAACTTTGAATAGCAACTGTGAGGAGAGCTTCTGGGTACCTCTAAATTTTACTTTCATATGGAATTTCATATTTTTTGTAATTTAACGTAATCAGCACTCTACACTCATCAGGATGTCTTTGTTTTCAAGACAAAGTAGAACTTTTTAAGCATAAAATAACTTTAATTATTATTGGTTGCTAAGAAGGCACTCTATACAAATAAGGAAAATGATATAAGGTTTTGCTTTTTTTCTCAATGAATGAGCAAATTAATATCCCAAATACGTCCCATGACAAAGACAGATAACAAGATTTAACAGAAGTTAAGACTGCCAGTTGGTTAGCATTTGATAAACTTGACTGGAATTCTATTGTCATTGCCATTGAATTTGGATCTTCAGTGGAGATCATTTAGTTCAAAATCCTAATTTTATGGATAAAAAAATTCACAGAAGTCCATTTTTAATACATATACTGTGTTATGGTCTGAATTGCTTTCAGTTATGATTTTGATAACCCCAGAGAGAAGAAAAAATGAATGAGTAAGCCAATGCAAACACAGTCATGTTACCTGACTTTAGGTACAAAGGTAAGTTAACCATACCCAAAAGATAAACATGTACACTGATTAATATAATATAAAGCTTTATCTTAAGCCAATTAGTTATTAAGTTGCCATAATGTTATTCAGTGATACATAAAAATGTACTGCAGCCTGAAATTACTTTAGCACCACAGGATTTATTTCTTTATTTTCTTATTCACCTAGACCTGAAGGACTCTACTGACACCATTGGAATATAGACTCCTTCCCTCTTGTTATTCTCTGGATATTCTCAGTCAAACTTTCCATAATTGTCTCCTAGATCTGGTACAAATATCCTTTTTCTTTTCATTATTTCATAGCTTCATACTGTTATAGATTGACAGATTCGGAGCTAAAAGGAGTATAAATATCCCTTGCAAAATCCCATACCTTCATTTTACATATGAAGAAAGTTAGATCTAGTGAGGTTAAGGGACTTAAGCAGCATCAACTTACCTTTTTCTCAGCATACTTCTCTGTAAAATGATGAGATTGGACTCAAAGATTCCTTCTAGCTCCAAATCTATTATTCGTGTGTGTGTGTGTGTGTGTGTGTGTGTGTGTGTGTGTGTGTGTTTATATTACTATCAGTCTAATTTCTGAACACTACCCACTACACCACATCATGGAAGATAAAGGGTCATGGGTTAGACAATAATTAGTAATTTTTAAATTAATAAGCAATCATTTTTTCTATCTCCCACTTCCCTCCTACCACTTATGACAAATATGAATAGTCAAATGAACCAAATTTCTATATTGATCTTTCAAAAATGTTTTTGTATTCTGCCTGTTTAATCCATCATCTTTATTTCAGGATTGGTAATATCCTTTATCTTCAGTGTGTTGAAATCATGACTAATAATACTCTTGATCAGACTTTTTAATTCTATTAAAATTGTACATTTTAAAAATGTTGATATTAGAATACAAACTATTCTCCTGTTTTTCTTTATTTTATCTTGTTGCAATTTATGCAAATATTTACAAACATTCTTTGAAAACATTCTCTGTTGTTATTGATTACATGGGTTGGGGTGGGAGATAAAATTTACAATTTCAATAAAATTCAAAACACAGAATGTTACAGTTTCGAACTCATGTACATTTAACCAAGATGACTCTGTTTCCATCTATCTAACATCTCATGGAATCTGAATTACAGATTCTCCAAAGAAAAGTTACTCCAGAGGTCATCTAAACATACACTAAATCTTGGACTGGTTCCCCATTGTGGTCAGACACAAAACAAAACTTTTCTTGGTAAATTTCAGCTACAGTTTTTTCTTTTCAAATCTGACAACCTTTCCATGTGCAAAACAAAGTCATGCTAACCCCAACTTAGTCTAATGAGCATAATTGTCCTGGATTGACCAAATGTGTTGACTGCATCATCAAATTCAAGTTATTGAGCTAGTATTCACTTTCCCTATTGCATATTGAAAATTTAAAATCCCTGATTGATAAATGGTCAAAGGTTATGAACAGGTAGGTTTCAAAGCAAGAAATTAAAGCTGTCTATAGTCACATGAAAAAAAATTCTCTAAATAAGTACTGATTAGAGAGATATAAACCAAAACAACTCTGAGGTACCACATCACACCTATAACATTGACTAACATGACAAAACAGGAAGATGATAAATGTTGAGGAAGATGTGAGAGAATTGGAACACTAACTCATTGTTGGTGGAGTTGTGAGCTGATCCAACCTCATTCTGGAGAGTAATATGCAACTATGTACAAAGGGCTACAAAAATATGCATACCTTTTGACCTGGCAATATTGCTTCTAAGACTATATTCCAAAGAAATCATAAAAATGGAAAAGAATCCCACATGTACAAAAATATTTATAGTAGCTCTCTTCGTGGTGACCAAGAACTGGAAATCAAAGAGATGATCATCCATTGGGGAATGGCTGAACAAGTTGGGGCATAATGTAATGGAATACTATTGTGCTATGAGAAATGATGAACAGATCTACTTCAGAGAAGCCTGGAAGGACTTACATGAACTGATCCTGAATGAAAGAAGCAAAACCAGAAGAATATTGTACACAATAACAAGCACAGTGTGCAAGAAATTTTTCTGGTGGACTTAATGCTTCACATCAATGCAAGGACCTAAAACATTCCAAATAGACTCTTGAGGCAAAATGCCATCCACATCCAGAGAAAGAACTGTGGTATTAGAATGTAGAATGAAGCAGAATATTTTCTCTTGTTTTATGTTTTCTTTTATTTTGACTTTTCTCATGGTTTCTCTCATTCATTTTAATTCTTCTATGCAACATGAGTAATGTGAAAATGTGTTTAATAAGAATGCATGTGTAGAACCCATATAAGATTGTGTTCCATCTCGGGGAGGTAGAAGGTAGGGGGAGAAGATCTAAGACTTATGGAAGTGATTGTAGAAAACTGAAAACAAATAAATTAATACTAATAATAAAAAAATTTAAAATAATTGACATACCTTATATTCCAAAAATCTTGTTGAGTCATTTTTCAGTTGTGTGCAACTCTTTCTGAATGCATCTAAGGTTTTCTTGACAGAGATACAAGAGTAGCTTATTATTTCCTTCTCCAACTCATTTTATAAATGAGGAAACTAAGACATACGAGGTTAAGTGACTTGTCCAGGGCATATAGGTTCTAAGTGTCTGAAGTTGAATTTGAACTCAGGTATTCCTGGCTCTTCGCCCTGTACTCTATTCACTGAACCATGAAGCTTCCCCTCAACATTATAGAAATATATACATACAAATCTCATTGCAAAATAAAGTCAGATATGTAATACTATGCTTATGTACTTTTCCATATAACCTGTAGAAATATCTTAGACTCAATCTTCACTCAGTTACACTATTTCTCCTTACAGACAAGTCTGCAATAACAGCATGAGAGAACAGTGTTGGATTTGCAGTGAGATGACACATGTTTTGTGATGAATGAAACCTCCACAAAAGACTGTTTTCAAGTAATTAATAATTAATTTATTAACTAAGCTAGCCTGTAATCAATAAATTAATTATCAGTGATTTTTCTCAGTAACTAAGGATAATAAAAAGAGACTTTGAAGCATCTTAAATCATCTTCTGACAGGGAACTCCTCTGACAAGTGACATTTACCCTTGATTGATGAACGTTTAATGAGGAGGTAGACTTAATAGCTTCAGCTCTTCCTGCTGAGAATGTGGTTTGATCATAAGTTTACCCACCTTCAGGGCATCTGGACAAAAGAAACCATCTCCATCTACAACTCTGTCTAATTTTCTCCTTCATGAGCTAGGTTGCCCTAAACTGTAGTGGAAGTGATCAAGGACAAGGGGTTACTGCTCTTCTTCCACATAAAGGCTCTCTAGGAATAGATTCTGTTTATACTCTAACCAGAAATTAGATTTTATATTTGTGTGGGATCTAGTCCATCCTAGTTAAAAAGTATGTGCTATAAAGGCTAGGACCAATTTTATCACTCAGTCGTGCCTTTCAAAAACTGAATGATCTTTTAAGGATTTGGGCCTTAATAGACATAGAAGGAAAAAGGTGGATCACAAATTAATAATTAGTTATTGATATCATAGTATAACATTAATTTATCTAATTTTAAAACCTTGTTCTAACATTTACATTATTCCTGTGGCCTTAAGAAAGTGATTTGTCCTCTTTGTTAAAAATTTAATTTTTTTCTAATTACATATAAAATGAGAGAATGCATGGAATTGATATAGGCTATACATATCTGGTCAGGCAAATGTGTGTATTATATACATGTATATATATATATATACATCATGCTATAAAAAAAGACAGACCAAAAAACAAGAAAGAAAGAAAAATAGAGTTCTTGATCTGCATTCATACTGGATCAGTTCTTTATCTGGAGGTGGATAGTATTTTTATCATGAGTCGTTAAGAATTGCCTTATTGCTGAGAATAGCTAAGTCATTCACAGTTGGTCATCAACAGAATTGCTTTCGCAACATAATGTTCTACTGGTTTTCCTCACTTCACTTTGTATTAGTCCATGCGAATATTTCCAAGATTATCTAAAATATCCTGCTCATCATTTCTCATAAGACAATTGTATTCTATCACAACAATATGCCACAACTTGTACAGTCATACCTCAAATGATAGCAATCACTTCAATTTCCAATTCTTTGCCTCACCCAGAAGAGCTGCTATAAATATTTTTACAGGTAGATTATTTTCCTTTTTTACATCTGTTTGGGAAACAGAGCTAGTAGCGGCATTGGTGGGTCAAAAAGTATGTAATATTTTCTACCATTTGAGGCACATTTCTAAATTCTAGATGGCTGCTACCACAGGTTCTCTGATCTGCTCTATAAAGGAAAGACAGTGTCAAAGGGGTTAACAATCCTTCTTCAGTTAAACATATATGTCCTTCACTAGTTCAGGGGAAAGTTCAGCACCCTGAAAGTGGAGCGACTACAGAGAAAATACAAGCAGAGATATTAGCACAAAAATCAGGGCTCCAACTCTGACAAAGTAATACACCACCTCCATACACTACCAGATGGGGAAGCAGCAACAACATCTTAGTAGTGAGGGGTGGGGTTCTTAACAAATGGCTACTCAGAGTCCCATCCAGGCAATCAAAAGATTCTTTTCTTAAACAAAACCCCCAAAGAAAAATGCTAATATCCCAGTATATGTAACAGTCTCAGCTCCTGGTTGGCTCAGAGTCAGTAGGTATGAAAACTACATGACTCAGCACAGCTGTGAACTGTCAGGGTTCAAAGGAGATCAGGCTTTCATATGTTTTCAATGAATCTGGTAAGCTGAACTACAAAGAAAACAACTAAAATCCCACTTTGCTTGTTCTTACAAACGGTTGAATCATTCATAACTCCAATAGTTCATTAGTGTTCCGATATCCACAAATCCTTTCCAACATTTGTCATTTTCCTTTTCTGTCATATTAGACAATCTGAAGAGTGTGAGGTGGAGTCTCAGAGTTGATTTGATTTCCCTTTCTCTGATCAATAGTAATTTGGATTTTCTTTTTTCATGTGACTATAGATAACTTTGATTGCTTTGTCTGAAAAGTGCCTGTTCATAACCTTTGGCTATTTGTCAGTTGAGGAATGACTTGTATTCTGATAAATTTTATTGTTATCTATGTACTTGAGAAATGATACCTCTATCAGAGGAATTTATCTTAAATATTTTTTTCAGTCCTCTGTTATCCTTCTAATCTTGGTTTCCATTGTTTTTTTTTCATGCAAAACCATTTTTAAATTAAGCAATCACAGTTCTCCATTTCATATCTCATAATGCCTTCTATCTCTTGTTTAGTCATAAATACTTCTCTTATTCGTAGATCAAGCAGACAAACTATTTTTTGGTCCCCTAATTTGCTTATAGTATCACCCTTTACGTCTAAATCAGGTGTCCATTTTGACTCTTTTGATATATAGTGTGAGATTTTGGTCTGTACCTAGTTTCTGACAACTGTTTTTTTAATTTTCCCAGCAGTATTTGTCACATAGTGAATTTTTTCCTAATCACTTGGATCTTTGGGTTTATCAAATGCTAGATTGCTATTGTCATTTACTACTTTCTATCGTGCATCTAATCTACTCCAGTGATTCATCACTTTGTTTCTTAGCCAGTATCAGATTGTTTTAATGTTTACCACAGTATAATATGGTTTGAGAAGTGGTATGGCTGAGTTAGCTTCCTATATATTTTCCCATTGTTCTTCAAAATTAAATTTATTACTTTATTTTATAGATGTATAAAATAATTTTGGGAGGTTGATTGGTATAGCATTAAGTAAATCAATTTAGAAAGAATTGTCATTTATATCATATTGCCTCAGCCTACACATGCAATTAATATTTTATCAATTGTTTATATTTAACTTTATTGGATTTTAACAATGTTTTGCAACTACACTCATCTAGTTCCTAGATTTGTCTTGGTAGGCAGATTCCCAAGGATTTTATATTGTTTTCAGCAATTTTACAAGAAATTTCTTTTTCTATCTATTGTTGATGGACTTTGCTGGTAATATGTAGATATGCTAATGATTTATAAGGCTTGATATTACATCTTGAGACTTTATTAACATTGTTAATTGTTTCAACTCATTTTTAGTTGATTATCTAGAATTCTACAATATACCATCATATCATCTGAAAAGAGTGATAGCTGTATTTCTTCATCCCTTATTCTAATTCCTTCAGTTTCTTTTGCTTCTCTTATTGCTATAGCTAACATTTCCATGACATTATTAAAAAATAGTGGTGATAATGGGTATTTTTGCTTCATCCCTGATAATAATGGAAAGGTTTCTATCTTATCTCCATAATAGATACTGCATGTTGATGACTTAAGGGAGATACTACTTTACATCTTAAGGAAAGCTTCTTTAATTCCTATGCTTTACAGTGTTTTTTTTTGTTGTTGTTGTTGTTGTTGTTAAACTACCTGCTGCATTTTGTCAAAACATCTTTCTGTGTTTATTGGAATAATCATAATTTCTATTAGTTTTTTGGTTAATTGTGATGCTAGTTTTCCTAATATTCAGCTAGCCCTTCATTGCTAATACAAACTCCACCTAATTATAGTGCTTGATCTCTGCAATAGATTTCTGTAATATCCTTGCTAGTATTTTGTTTACAATTTTTACATCAAAAATCATTGGGAAAATTAGTCTATAGATTTCTTTCTATTATTGCATTTTCTGGTTTAGGTATCACCACCATATTTGTGTTCTAAAAGGAATTTTGTTGATATGCTTTCTTTGCCTATTTTTCTGAATAGATTGTGTAGTACTAGAATTGTTCTTTAAAGACTTGGTATAATTCACTTGTAAATCAGTTTGGTCTTGGTGATTTTTTTTCTCTGAGGAAGTTCATTAATGACTTGTTTAACTGTTTTTCTAAGAAAAGATAATTTAAATACTATTTTTTCTATCATATTGATTTGGGAAATTTATATTTTCATAAATATCCATGCATTTTGCTTAGGTTGTTAGATTTTTTCACATTGGGTCAAATAACTCCTGGTTATTGTTTTAGTTTCCTCTTCACTGGCAGCAAACTCATCATTTTAATTTTTTGATCATTTTTGATCAATTTTTAATTTCATCTTTTTTTTTAAAGTCAGACTAATCAGTGCTTTATGTAGCTTACTGTTTTCTCATAAACTCAGCTCCTACTTCCGTTCATTAATTCTATGTTTTTCTTACTTTCAAATTATTAATCACTTCTATGATTTTTCAGAATTTCATGTTTTTTTTTTAAAGGGGATTTTAATTTGTTCTTTTTCTAATTTTGTTCATCTAAATGACCAATTAATTGATCTGTTCTTCTCTATTTTACTGATGTAAGCATTTAGAGATAGAATTTTTCATCTAAATATTGCTTTTCCTACATCTTATAAATTTTTGAATGTTGTCTTATTGTTGTAATTCTCTTAATGAAATTATTGATTATTTCAATGATTTATCTTTGATACACTCATTCTTTATGATTATATGATTAAGTCTCTACTTATTTTTTCATTTATCTTTCCATTATCTTTTATTGAATGTCATTTCTGTTGCATTGTGATCTGTAAAAATTGCATTTAATATTTCTGCTTTTTTGCATAGATTGTGAGGATTTGATGCACTTAATACATCTATTTTTGTGAAGATACTACTTACAGCTGAGAAAAAGGTATATTCCTTTCTATTCCCATTCAATTTTCTTCAGATGTCTATTTTATACCTAGCATTTCTAAAATTCTATTCATCTCATTAACCTGATTACTTGCTTGATTATTTTAGTTAGATTCACCTAGTTATGAGCAGGGTGAGTTGAGGTCCCCCACTAATATTGTATTACTGTATTTTTCTCCTGTAATTCATTTAACTTATCTTTTAAGCATTTGGATTTTGTACCATTTGGTGCATATATGTTACACAATGATCTTACTTCATTTTCTGTGGTGCCTTTTAGTAAACTGTAATCCCTCTGCTTATCTCTTTTAATTAGATTTTTCCCCTTTTCTCTGTCTGAGATCATGATTGTTACCCCTATTTTCTTTTATAGTTTACCTGAAGCATAATAGATGTTCTCCCTAACACTTACCATTAATCTGGGTATTTCTGTCAGCTGTAAGTGTGTTTCTTATAAACAACATGTTGCATGATTTGGGTTTTTATTCATTTTGCTATCCACTCCTGTTTTATATATGTTTTAATCCATTTACATTCATGGTTATGATTACTAACTGTGTATTTTCCTCCATCATATATATATATACATATATATATATACATATATATATATATATATATATATATATATATATATATATATACACACATATATATAGGGATATATTTATATCCCTTCTCCCTCATCTCTCTCTCTCTCTCTCTCTCTCTCTCTCTCTCTCTCTCCTTTCACCCTGTCTCTTCTCAAAAGCAGATTGCTATTAAAACAACTCTCATACCTATCAGATTGGATAACATGATAAAACAGGAAAATGATAAATGATGGAGAAGATGTGGGAAAATTGAAACACTAATGTATCATTGGTGGAGTTGTGAACTGATCCAGCCATTCTGGAGAACAATTAGAACTATGCCTAAAGAGATATAAAACTGTGCATAACATTTGATTCAGCAATATCACTACTAGGTCTGTAACCCAAAGAGATTATAACAATGGGAAAAGGACCCACATCTACAAATAATATTTATAGTAGCTCTTCTATAGGTAGTAAAGAAGTGGAAAGTAAGATTATGCCCATCAACTGAGGAAAGGCAGAACAAATTGTGTATGAATGTAATAAAATACATAAGAAATGATGAGCAGACAGACCAGAAAAACCAGAAAAGAATTGTATGAACTGATGCTGAATGAAGTAAGCAGAACCAGAGTAACACTGTACAAAGTAACAGCAACACTGTGTGATGACTTTCGTTGTTAGACTTAGTTCTTCTGTGGAATGCAATGATCTAAAACAGTCCCAAAAGTCTAAAGACAAAAAATTCTATCCATATTCAAAGAAAGAACTACGGAATCTGAACACAGATCGAGGCATACTATTTTATCTTTCTTTTGTGGCTTATGGTTTTTATTCTTTTTCATGACTTTTCCCTTTTGTTCTCATTCTTCTTTCACAACATGACTAATGTACAAACATGTTTCTTATGATGATATATATATATATGTATATATATATATATGTGGCCTATATCACATTGCATGCTATCTTGGGGAAAAGATAGTGAAAGGGAGAGGGATTTCAAACTCAGAATCTTATAAAAGCAAATATTGAAAACTCAAAATTAATTAATTTAAAAGTGTATTGTTTCTGATCACCTCCTCCCCCAAACATCGCTTCCTTCTATTATCACCCCTGTTCCCTTATCAGTTCCCCTCATATTTTCCTGTAGGGTAAGATATATTTTTATACCTGAGTTTGTATGTAATTCCCTCTTTGAGCCAATTCCACTGAAAGGTTCAAGTATTGCATTCCATTTTCCCATTTCCCCCTCCACTGAAAAAGTTATTCCTTCTCTTTTTTATGTGAGTTAACTTACCTTACTCTACCACTCCCTTTTCTGTTCTCCCAATGAGTCCTGCTTCTTTACTTCCCCTTACTTTCCCTTGCTTCTCCTTACTTTTTATTTGATATCAGCCCATGATAGTCAGCTTCACACCTGGCCTTCTCTCTGTGTACACTCCTTCTAACTGCTCTAATAATGTGAAAATTCTTAGAAGTTACAAGTATCTTCCCATATAGGAATGGAAATAGTCTATCTTTATTCAATCCCTTCTGATTTCTTTTTCCTATTCACAATTTTATGTTTTTTCTTGAATCTTGTATTTCAAAGTCAAATTTTCTATTCAATTCTGATCTTTTCATCAGAAAGTCTTCTTTTCATTAAGTATCCATTCCCCACTTGAAGGAATGTACTCAGTTTTTCTGGGTAAAAGATTCATTATAATCCTAGCTCCTTAGCTCTCCAGAATAGAATTATTTCATGCCCTCTGATCTTTAAAGCAGAAATTGTAAATTTGTTGTTATTTTGACTGTGACTATGAAATTTGAATTGTTTCTTTCTGACTTTGCAATATCTTCTCCTTATCCTGGGATTTCTGGAATTTGGTTATAATATTCCTGAAAGTTTTCAGTTTAGAATCTCTTTCAGAAGTTGATTTGTGGATTGTTTAGATTTCTATTTTACCCTCTGGTTCTAAGATATCAGGGGCACTTGCCTTGATAATTCCTTGAAATATGATGTCTAGATTCTTTTTGTCATGGCTTTTACATATACCAATAATAATTAAATTATCCCTCCTCACTCTATTTTCTGAGTCATTTGTTTTTGTCCAATGATGTTTTTCATATTGTTTCTGTTTTTCATTTTTTTGATTTTTAAAATTTATTTGTTTTCATTTTCCAATTGTCACTTCCATATGTTTTAACTATTCTCCCCCTCCGTACCCTCTCCCTCCTCAAGAAGACATGTGGTGGTTTCTACACGTGGTTCCTACACACATTCTTATTATATTTTCACTTTAGTCATGTTGCACAGAAGAATTAATATAAATGGGAGAAACCAGGAGTAAAACAAAACCAAAACATAACAAAGAGAAAATAGTCTGCTTCATTCTGCATTCCAATTCTGAAGTTCTTTCTCTGGATGTAGATAGCATTTTGCATTGAGTCCTTTGGAAATGTTTTACATCTTTGCCTTTCTGTGAATTGCTAAGTCTACCAGAAACAGTTCTCACACACTTGTGGCTGTTACGGTGTATAATATTCTCCTGTTTCTGCTCACTTCACTCAGAATCAGTGCATATAAGTCTTTCCAGGTTTTTTCTGAAGTCCACCTGTTTGTCATATCTTATAGCACAATAATATGCTCTTACATTCATATACCACAACTTGTTCAGCCATTCCCTAATTGATGGGCATTCCCCCAATTTCTAGTTCTTGGCACAAAAAGTGCTGCTATAAGTATTTTTGTATGTGAGCATCCTTTTCCCATTTTATTTGAACTCTTTGAGATAAATCCCTAGAAGCAATGCTGCTGGAACAAAGGGTACGTACATTTCATTGCCCTTTGGGCAGAGCTACAAATTGCTTACCAGAATGAGGCTGGATCATATCATAGCTCCAGGAGTAATGAATTAGTATTCCAAGTCTGCGACATTTTCTCCATCATTTATTATCTTCCTGTTTTCTCATGCTAACCAATCTGATAGACGTGATGTGGTACCTAAGAGCTGTGTTGATTTGCATCTCTCTAATTAATAGTGATTTAGAGCATTTTTTCATATGACTGTAGATATCTTTACTTTCTTCCTCCGAAAACTGCCTATTCATTTCCTTTGACCATTTATGAATTGGGAAAATGACTTACATTCTTGTAAATTTGACTCAGTGATCTATATATTTTAGAAATGAGGCCTTTATTGCAGACACCAGTTGTAAAAATTCTTTCCTAGTTTTCTGCTTTTTTCCTAATCTTGGTTGCATTGAGTATTTTTGTGCAAAAATTTTCAATTTAACATAATCAAATTTATCCATTTTGCATTTCATACTGTTTTCTATCTCTTATTTTATCATAAATTTCTCCATTTTCCATAAATCTGGCAAATAAACTATTCCTTACTCCCCTAATTTGCTTATATTATCAGCCTTTATACCTAGATCATATACCCAGTTGGACTTTGTTCTGGTGTGTGATGTTAGGCATTGTTCTCTGCCAAGTTTCTGTCACATTATTATCTAGTTTTCTAAGGACGTTTTGTCAAACAGTGGTGTCCTCTCAGATTCTAGGGTCCTTGGGTTTATCAAATAGTAGACTGCTGTAAGGTTTGACTATTTTGTCTTGTGTACCTAACCTATTCTGCTGATCTACCCCTCTATTCCTTAGCCAGTACCAAGTGGTTTTGATGATTGCTGCTTCATAATATAATCTGAGATCTGGTATGGCTAGGTTACCTTCTCTAACATTTCTTTTCATTAATTCCCTTGATACTCTGAACCTTTTGTTTTTTCAGAAGAATTTTGATATTTTTTCTAGCTCTAGAAAACAATTTTCTGGTAGTTTGATTGGTATGACACTGAACAAGTAAATTACTTTAGGTACAATTATAATTTTTATTATATTATCTTGGTATGTCCATGAGCAACTGATGTTTTTTCATCCAATAGTGTTTTTACTTAGATCTGACTTTATTTGTGCAAATATTGTTTTATAATTGTGTTCGTATAGTCCCTGAGTTTGTTTTGGCTCCCAAATATTTTATGATGTCTACTATGAGATTATATGAGACCTCTCTTTCTATTTCTTGCTATTGGGCTTTGGTAGTAATACATAGAAATGCTGATAATTTCTGAAGGTTAATTTTTTATCCAGTGACTTTGCCAAAATTGTCTATTATTTCAAGTAGTTTTATACCTGATTCACGAGGATTCTCTAAGTATATCATCATATTATCTGAAAAGAATGATAATTTCTTCTTTGTCTATTCTAATTTCTTTAATTTCTTTTTCTTCTCATTGCTAAAGCTAAAATTTTTACTACCATATTGAATAAAAGTGGTGATAATGGACATCTTTGTTTCACCCATGATCTTATTGGAAATGCATCTAGCTTATCTTCATTACATGTCGTGCTTGCTGATGGTTTTAGGTATTTACTGCTTATTATTTTGAGGAAGTCTGCACTTATTCGTCTTATGCTCTCAAGTGTTTTCTATAAGAATGGGTGCTGTATTTTGTCGAAAGCTTTTTCTGCATCTATTGAGATAATCATATGGTTTCTGTTATTTTGTTGTTCAATAATCCTGACACTTTTACTAATATGGAAACAGCCCTGCATTCCTGGTATAAATCCTTCCTGATCATAGTACATTATTCTCATGTTAAGTTGCTGTAATATTTTTTGCTAATATCTTATTTAAAATTTATGCATCTGTATTCATTAGGAAAATAGGTTTATAATTTTCTTTCTCTATTTTTGGATCTTCCCAGTTTAGGCATCAGAACCATATTTGTATCATAAAATGAATTTGGTAGAACTCCTTCTCCAATTTTCACAAATGGTCTATATAGTATTGGAATTAACTGTTTTTTAAATGTTTGAGAAAATTTATTTGTAAATCCATCTGGTCCTGGAGATTTTTTCCTAGTAAGTTCATTGATGATTTTCTCAATTTCTGTTTTTGAGATGTGGTTATTTAAATATTTTACATGCTCTTCTGTTTATCTGGTCAAATTATATTTTTTTAAAAATATTCATCCATTTCACTTAGTTTGTCAAATTTATGGGCAGGATATAATTTACTTCTTTATCTGTTTTGATTAGATCTATTTTTTTACTCTTGCTTTGTCTGAGATTAGGATTGCTACCCCTGTTTTGTTTTGTTTTTTTTGTATCAGTTGAAACCTTTTACCTTTACCCTGTGTGTATTCCCACTTCAAATGTGTTTATTATAAACAACATATTTTAGAGCTATATTTTTTTTGATTCATTCTGCTCTGTGATTCCATTTTATGGGAGAGATTATCCCATTCACATTCACAGTTATGATTACCATCTGTGTCTTTCTCTCCATCCAATTTCCCTCCCTGTTTGTGCTTTTATTTTTTCCCTTCTGCCCTCCCCTTCTCAAAAGTTTTACTTTTGACTACAACATAACACAATCTTCCCTTCCTTTTATAAGCCCTTGTCCCTTTCATTTCCCTTTTCCCTTACTAGTTCTTCCCTCCCCCCCACACACATTTTACCTTTCCTCTCCTACTGCCTGTAGGGCAAGATAAATTTCTATACATAACCGAGTATGTTATTCCCTCCTTGAACCAAATATGATGAGATCAAAGCTCAAATAATATTCATATCTCTCCCTCTTTTCCCTATAATATAATATGGTTTGCTGCCTCTTCCTGTCATGTAATTTACCATTTTCTGCCTCCTCCTTTTTCTCCTTCCATTACAATCCTTTCCCAGCCCTTAATTTGGTTTTCTGTCATCACTTCAGTTAATTTATACTCACTCCCTCTATGTGTGTATATCCCTTTTAAATGTCATAAAATATAGAATTCTCAAGATTAACAAATATCATCCTTCCATAGAGGGATGTAAACAGTTTGACCATATTGAATGACAAGTATGTTTTTTCCCCTCATTTATCTTTTTATGCCTCTCTAGAGTCTTGTATTTGAAGATCAAATTTTCTATTGGGCTCTGGCTTTTTCATCATGGGGGTCTAGAAATCCCATATTTCATTGAATGATCATCTCCTTGCCTGAAAGATTATGCTCAGTTTTGCTGGGTAATTGACCTTTCATAGTCCAACCTCCTTTGCCTTACAGAATATCATATTCTAATCCCTCTGATCTTTTAATATATTAAAGCTGTGATGTTCTGTGTGATCCTGACTCTAGTTCTTTGATATTTTAATTGTTTCTTTCTGGCTGCTTACAGTATTTTCTCCTTAACTTGACAGTTCTGGAGTTTGGCAACCATATTCCTGCAGTTTTCAATTTGGGTTCTCTTTCAGGAGATAAGCAGTGGATTCTTTATATGACTATTTTGCCCTTTGGATCTAGGAACTCAGGGCAGTTTTCCTTCATGATTGCTAGGAAGATATTGTCCAGACTCTTTTTTTCATCATGTCTTTCCCATAAAAAATAATTCTTAGATTTTCTCACTGTGATCTATTTTCCAGGTGACTTGTTTTTCCAATGAGATATTTTACATTGATGTTCTATTTTTCATTGTTTGGATGTTGTTTGATTCTTGATATTGCATAGAGTCATTAGCTTCTACTTGCACGATTCTAATTTTAATACATTTTCCTTCAATTCATTTTTTTAAATTCCTTTTCCATTTGTCCAATTTTCCCAGTGAAGGTTGTGCTTCCTTATCCATTTCACCAATTTCACTTTTAAAGGAGCTCTTCTCCTCAGTGAATTCTTTTTTCATTTTGTCAATTGTATTTTCAAAATCATTGGCTTATTTTTCTTCTACCTCTCTAATTTGGCTTTTAAAATTATTCTTTTTTTATATTTTTCATTGTATTTATTTATATATTTTTAGATTTTTGCCATCCATTTCCATAAAATTTTGAGTTCCAGTTTTTCTCCCCATCTCTCCCCTCCCCCCATCCCATAATACCTTGCATTTTGGTTACCCCTTCCCTCAATGTACCCTCCTTTCTATCACACCTTACCCTTCCTTTATCTCCAACTTTTTTCTTTTCTTGTAGGGCAAGATAAATTTGTATACTCCATTACCTATGTTCTTATTTCCCAGTTATATTCAATAATAATTCTCAACATTTGTTTCTAAAACTTCGAATTCCAACTTCTCTCCCTCCCTCCCTCCGCATCCCCACTGAGAAGACAAGCAATTCAATACAGCCTATATATGTGTCGTTTTGCAAAAGACTTCCGTAATAATCATGTTGTGTGATACTAAGTATGTTGTCATCTATCGTACCCTGTGCCCCCTTTTTTATTCTCTCATTTGACCTTGTCCATGCCCAAAAGTATTTACTTCTAGTTACTCCCTTCTCCTATTTGCCTTCCTTTCTATCATCCCCCTCACCCCATTTGTCCCCTCCTCCCCTGTTTTCCTGTAGTGTAAGATAGATTTTAATACCAAATTGAGTGAGCATGTTATTCCCTCCTTAAACCGTATGTGAAGAGAGAAAGTTTCAGTTTTCCTTTCTCACCTTCTCCCTTTTCTCCTCCACTGAACAAGATTTTTCTTATCTCTTTTATGAGTTATAGCCTGCCCCATTCCATTTCTCTCTTACTCCTCCTAATATTTTCCTCCCTCACCCCTTAATTTTTATTTTATTTATTTATTTTATGCATATCATCTCTTGTGATTCAACTCAACCTGTACTCTCTGTCTACGTGTGTGTGTGTGTGTGTGTGTGTGTGTGTGTGTGTGTAATTCCTCCACCTACCCACATATTGAGAAAAGTCTCAAGAGTTACAAATATTGTCTTTCCGTGTAGGAATGTAAACAGTTCAATTTTAGAAAGTCTTTTATGATTTCTCTTTCCTGTTTACCTTTTCATGCTTCTCTTGATTTTTATGTTTGAAAGTCAGATTTACTATTCAGTTCTGGTCTTTTTATCATGAATGCTTGAAAATCCTCTATATCATTGAATGACCATTTATTCCCTTGAAGTGTTATACTCAGGTTTCCTGGGTAGGTGGTTCTTGGCTTTAATCCCAGTTCCTTTGATTTCTGGAATGTCTTATTCCAAGCCCTTTGATCCGTTAATGTAGAAGCTGTCAGATCTTGTGTTATCCTGATTGTATTTCCACAATACTTGAATTGTTCCTTTCTAGCTGCTTGCAATATTTTCTCCTTGACCTGGGAACTCTGAAATTTGGCCACAATATTCTTAGGAGTTTCTCTTTTCGAGTCTCTTTCAGGAGGTGATTGGCAGATTCTTTCAATATTTATTTTACCCTCTGGTTGTAGAATATCAGGGCAGTTTTCCTTGATAATTTCATGGAAGATAATGTCTAGGCTCTTTTTTTGATCATGATTTTCAGGTAGTCCCATAATTTTTAAATTGTCTCTCTTGGATCTATTTTCCAGGTCAGTTGTTTTTCCAATGAGATACTTCACATTTCTATTTTTTTCAAACTTTTAATTTTGTTTTCTAACTTATTGGTTTATCTCATAGTCATTAGCTTCCCTATTCTCTCTTTTAAAGAACTATTTTGTTCAGTGATCTTTTGAACCTTCTTTTCCATTGGGCTAATTCTATTTTTTAAAGCCTCCTTCTCCTCATTGGCTTTTTGGACCTCTTTTTCCAATTGAGTTAGCCTGTTTTTAAAGGTGTTGTTTTCCTCAGCATTTTTTTTTTTTGATTCTCCTTTAGCAAGCTGCTGACATTCTTTTCAAGCTCTTCTATGACCTGAGCCCATATCATATTCATTTTGGAGGTACTGGAGGCTGAGTCCTTGACTTCCTCTGACACTATGCCTTGTTCTTCCTCACCAGAAAGGATGTTCACCAAGAAAGTAACCTTCTATGGTCTACTTTTTCCCCCTTTTTGTGGCATTTTTGCAGCCGGTTACTTGACTTGTGAATCCTTTGTCAAGAGTGCTCCTCCTCTCTGCAGTACTGTGCTCAAGGCTGAGATTCAGATCAGCCAGAGGCTTTAATCTGAGCTGCCTGGACAATGGACCCAGGCTGCTTCCTTGGCCGCTGTAGCTACCAGCCTCCTGCTGCTGCTGCTGCTACTGTTGCCGCCACTTGAGGATAGTGCTAGCAAAACCTCATTCCCCTCTTGCCCAGTTGGGAAAGCCTTCCCACACTGACTTTTGGAGCTTTCTTTGTCTTTTGTGGTTGAGGGTTGTGGTACTCTCCCTTCTAGGAATCCTGCCCCAGAGGTCTGTTCAGGTCCTGTTCCTCCTAGTGCTGCATGGCCATTGGGCTCTGTTCCGCTCAGTGTCCCATGAGATAGACCTTTCCTATTGGTCTTCCATGTTACCTTTTGTTGGAAACCTCTTTCGTTCTGTTGTTCTGTAACTTATGCTGCTCTAGAATTTGTTGAGAGTCATTTTTCACAGGTATTTTGTGAGCTGTGTGGGAAGTGCTAGAGTATATGCATCTTTCTACTCTGTCATCTTGGCTCTGCCCCCCTAAAATTCTTTATGAGCTCCTCCAAGAATACGTTTTGGGTTTGAAACTAGTTCATATTCCCTTTAGAGGTTTCAGATGTGAGTATGTTGTCAGGGCTGTCCCCTTCTGAATTTGCATTTTGGTCTTTTCTGCCCCCACAGTAAGATTCTATGTTCTTTGCTTCTCTGATTTGCTTCTTGGTCATGGTGATAGTCTTTTCCCTGGTTTTTAAAGTGGATCTCTGCTTCTGGGGCATAGAGGACTCTGTCCCACATTTTTTGTACTGAAAACTTGAGACCTGGTTGCTGGTTTTGTGTGGTGTGGCATCTGGCTTTTTCAGCTAGAAACTGTATAGTGTTGCTGCTTACCTGGTGCTGAGCTTGCTGTTCATTGCCAAGGCTGAGGCCAGGTGAAGTCTTTATGAATTTCCATGGGATTACACTGAATCTCACTTCGTGAGGTATGGGGGAGGAGTGATCTGGTCACAGAAGTTCTCCTGCCCTCACGTTGAGCAAAAGCACAGGGAGGCTCCACAACTGGTGAACCTCTATCTTCACTGGTATCTGTTCAATTTCCCTGCCTGTGCTAAGGCATGCCTGGGGTCATGGTCTTGGCACTTACAGTTTCTACCCCTCTGGGACTCAGGATCTCCTTCTGAACCACTGAGGTGAGGCTTGCTGGGATGCTTGTGGTTGTGCACTGGTCCCTTTCAGTTACAGGAATTAGTACTCTTTTAGTCAATCTCCCTAGCCTCTAGAGCTGAAAGATTGCTATTCACTTTCTACTGATTCCACAATTCCAGGACTTTTCCTGAGGAAATATTCTCTGGGTTTTTCAAGGACAACAAAGAGAGGGTGAGAACACTTACAGTTTTCTCCACCATGTTGGCTCCCAGAAGTTCAAGTAGGTGCCTTTCAGACATTTAATCTGTGGGTTGATAGTCTCAGGAGTGTCTGTTGCTCTTACTGTGGTCCCTGAATTTCTCTCTCATTCAGTTTCACTGGGTTCCTGTCCTGTGCTGATGTATTTGACCATCTGCACTGCTGCTTCTGCTTTAGTCTGCCAGAAACTACTCATGCTCTGCTTTGCTGTGGTGGATTCTGCACTGGTGCAACCTGTGTGCTCTTTGCTCCCCCAGCCCCCTTGATCTTCCAGCTGGAAATCTCCCACACTCTGTCACCTAGTGGATTCTGCGCTTCTAAAATTTGTTCAAATTCACTTTTTAGAGGTATCTGAAGGAATTTGTGGTAGAGCTGAGGCTCATCCCTGCTTTCACTCTGCCATCTTGTATTGGTCTCCAATTTCCCAGAAATTGCTGCTGATACTGCTTGCCTCTGATCTTGTGGAGATTCTTAAATTGTTATAATTCAGGCATATTATTCAGACATATAGCTACATAGAAATATATGTAGCACCTCCATAATAATAATTCAAGAGTCTCATCCTCACACACAATGTTTATATTATTTTTTCTGAATTTCCAATATTGTCAATACTACTGAGCAAATTTTTATTGAATGTCTACTGCTTGCAAAGTGTCTTAACACATTTCCTGTGTGGATAGTTGGAGAGAATCCTCCCTTTGCGAAAGACCCATTATAGTAAAAGGTACCAGTTTGGTTTTTAGTTTTGTTTTGTTTTTCTCATCTTATCCATGTTTGGGATTTCAATTCCATTAGGAACTTTTAACCTGTTATATTTGTACTTGTGATGTATACTGTGTTATCAAGAGGAAATTAAATGATTAAAATCAGTGTACAGTGGTCTTAATTAATTGTGCCATGAAAACAGGATATGGAAATGAAATATTCATGGAAAATTACAGTGCTTACAGCATGCCATAAGTTATATTTGCCTCACAGTTATTTAAAAGAGTGCTTATTCTAGCTGCCATGATCATATCAGAAAATATTAATAAAAGTGCAAATATCTTAGCTCTTTGTTCCCACATTAAAATGCCATGGAGAGGCAATAGAGTGAAAAAGATAGGCCAACTAATTCAGAATCAGTAAATCTATTGTTACTGTGGTGAAAATTGTTTTTGTTGTTCTAGGTGTTTGATGGGTAGAGCACTGCTCATAGAGTCAAGAAGACCTAAAACTAAATCCAGGCTCAGACACTTACTAACTTAGAAACCTAAGTGAATTAGCCTCTCAGGCTCAATTTTCCTAACTGAAAATCAAGATAATACTGCCTACTTCCAGGTTGGCAAGGATCCAATGAGATGATATTTGTAAAGTGCTTAGAACTGAGTATGGAGCATTGTCGGTGCTTAATAAATGTTTATTTTCTTCCTATTTCCTAATCCCATTATAGACATATTGATTAGGTCATACAGCAATTAACATTCTGGACCTTGAGTCAGAAAGTCCTGAATTTATTTCTCAGACAATTCCTACCATAAGTTCCTGATCAAATCACTTACCCCTTCCTCTTTCTTTATTTGTCAAAATGGGGATAATGATCACACTTGCCTCTCAGTGAGGCAAAACATTTGAATTTCCCAATGGTCAGATTTCCACTGTTGAATAAGGCAACACTCTGCCTTCTTGTTTTAACTATCACAATCTTAGCAATGTTCTTCTTGTGGTCTGTTCAGTGCAACATTTTTCCATTTTTGGTGCTTTTTGTTGGTGATATTTCTGTTTAAAATGTCCTCCAAGGATAATGGTAGAGTTCCTTAGTATTCCTAAGTGCAAAAAAGATTGTGATGTGTCTTTTGAAGAAAACACATGTATTAGATCAGCTTCATTCAATCACAAAGCATAGTGCTTTGGATCATGAATTCAATGTTAATGAATCAACAATATGGTACATCTAGAATAAAAGAAGAGGAAATTTGCTGATTTGTACTTGAGGCCACTCCAGAAAGTACAAAAGTAAATGCTGTGACCAGAATTGTTTGGGAAACTAATCCTATATTTCCCCTAGGAGCAATGGTTCAGTACTTATAAGTTCAGGGTTTGGTTGTGACTTCATAAATGGAAATCCTAAAAGGGTTGTACAGTAATCTGGATCTTTTGCAGATGATATAAATAAACAACTTCTTGGGACCAGAGATGAAATTTAGAGAGTCTTGGTTGTTTTCAAGGAATTGCAAAGCCTTTTATTGACTACAAACTTTCTATGACAGTAAAAAGCCTATCCTTTCAATACAGACATTTTATCATTGATGCTTTGTGATTATAACTGGAGTACTAGTGCTTCCAAAGAACAAAAGTTAAGCATGATACAAAAGGCAATGAAAAAATGGATAGTGCCTGGAGGAGGCTGCAGCATATAACAAATGAGGAACTCTGAAAGTAACAAAAAGTGTAATACTTAATGAGAGCTGTTGTTTCTAGAGTGCTGTAAGATTTAAAATGTTTTGCAAATATTCCATTTTTATTCTCCATTTTTATTACTGAAACAGATACACAATAAGAAAAAGAAACATTATAAACTTAAATACTGAAACAAATACAAAAGAAGAAAAGCTTGTCATGTGCATAGCAGGATATAAGAGGGGATTCAAAATATATAACAATAAATTTTGATTTCAAGATAGTCTATAAAATAAAAACCCACATGTTGGGTAGGGAGCTGTCCATCTTTTCTTTACATCCTTGTCAGTTTTCTTTTGTCCCTCACCTTTCTCTCCCACCCCAGAAGGCTATAATTAAGGGTGGATATATTTATGTATAGATATATAGACACACATATACAAATATACACACATACATACATAGAAATATACTTTCCCTAATGAATTCTACTTCTGATTTTTGTTCCTATATTTGTATGAATCTCTTGTTTCCTATTCCTCTGAATTCCTCTACTTTACATGTACCTGTTACCTTACCCTACTATTACTTAAAATAGCCCTCCACCAAAGATCCTTCCCTTTTCCTCCCTTTCCCATAGATCTAAATAACATTCTATACTTCTCTTTGACCTATTCCCAACCTTCCCCTGTAGAGATACTTCTTTTATCCTCTCGCCATTTCTATCTCCTTAACATTTTATTTTTTTTAATTTAGAAGACTTTTATGTTCTTCTGCATATAGATACATTGTTCCATATTGAACCCATTTCCAATGAAAGTATGTTTCCAGAACAACCCTCCTCTCCCATCTAATTCTTCTGTCTGTTCTTCCTCTTACAACTCATTTGAATAAAATATTTACTCTTTTAGCTGTTCCTATGTGGTTTTATTTGTTAAAGTCATATCATACTCAGGTATACCCTAATCCTTTTACAAAATGCCAAATTACTAATAACAACCTCAAACATACATTTTACATACATAAAGAGTAAATAGTCTGTCCTAATTGTCCTTGTAATTAGTCTTTGGTATGTACCTTATATTTCTCTTGTTTCTTGTATGTAAAATCCATTAAATTCAAGTTGTTGGGTTTTTTTAAGCAATGTTCTGGAAGTCTGACAATTCATTAAATGTCATTTTTTTTTCATTCAGAATTACAATTAACTTTGCCCAGTATGATATTTTTTGACTGGAAACCCAGTTCTTTTGCTCTGATATATAGTGTTCTAAGATTTGTGTTGCTCTTGCTCTTCTAATTGTGGCGACACCATATTTAAATTGTTCCTTTTTTTCTTGTTGCTCATAATATTTTATCCTTGAGCTGGGGTTTTTGGAATTTGTCTATAATATTCTTGTGGGTTTCCCTCATAACCTTTCTTTCAGGGAGTGATCAGTGATTTTTTTTTCTATTTCTTCTTTCCCCTTTTGTTCTAATACTTCAGGAAAATTTACTTTAAATATTTCTTGTATTATTGTATCTAGATTCTTTTTTTCATCAAAACTTTCAGGTAGTGTGATTATTCTTGTATTTTCTCCTCTGGATCTGTTCTCCAGGTCAGTTTTTCTTATGTTCCACATTCTCTTTTTCATTCATTATATTTTCTTTTATTATTTTTTGATATATTTTATGATATCATTGGCTTCCCCTTTGCCCAATTCTGATTTTCAAGGAGTCATTTTTCCTTAAGATTCTGGATCTCTTTTTCTAATTGATTGGCTGACTTTTCATAACATTATTTTTCTTGAATTACTTTTTTATCTTGTTTTTTCCTCCTTCTCTGCCATTTGATGTCTAAAGTCTTTTTTAAGTTCTTTTGTAAATGCTTTTTGAGGAGGTGACCGTTTGGCATTACTCATTGGGGGTAGGAGATGGTTTCTTTGCTTCAGTATCCTCCCCTGAAGATAAAGCCAAGTCTTCTTTATTCCCACAGTAACTCTATATGTATGGATTTTTTTCTCCTTCACCATTACATTGTTTGCTTTTTTAAAATTTATAGCTCAGTTTTTATAATCACCTTTAGTCTTGGCATATGAGAGATGGTGTCTTGAGAGATGGTATCTCTGCCCACAGCTCCTCCTTCAGTTCCCTCTTCTGGCCTGGAACTCTAAAAAAGACCTCCAACCTCTTGTAATTGCCCACAGTCAGTGATGTCTCCAACCCACTGCTTCTGTACTCACCTGGAACATCAACCTCAGCATTAGCATCTCCACAGCACAGCAGAGTCTGATGTTCCTTGTGAGAAGAGGTTCCCTTGATCTTCCCTGTCTCAGACCCTACAACAACCCTCACTGTCCCAGGGGTAAACGTTTCTGTATCCGGGTCCAAAGCAACCTTCCAAGTCATCTAATCCTATGACTTTAGGCTTGTTTTTTTTTGTTTTGTTTTGTTTTTAAGGGAGCCTAGGACCTAACTTGGAGGTGTTCACTCTTCACAGGGATCAGCCTCATCCTGAGACTTTTCTTCAGAGCTTCTCTGATTGTCCTAGAAGGACCCCTGTTTTGCCCCTACTCTCACTTATTTTTATCACTTTAAATTCACCCTGAGGCACTGTTTCATCTCTTTTATGGGAAAAAAGCTTGAGAGCTTGGAATTTTCTAATCTACTCTGCCATCTTCCCGGAATCCTCTCCCCAAAATATTATCTCATTTTATCCTCCTCCAAACCTTGAAAGTAATGTTATCATTTAGATAAAAGACAGTTTGGCAAAGACTATATACCCCTTCTTAGGATATTTTCAAATATATAATTTTAAACATAAATCAATATAAATAAGCATACATATGTTATACATGTATATATTCAAACCTCCTTATTCATGGATTACATATTTGCAAATTCATCTACTCACTATTATCTATGGATAACCTGCAAATTTATTTGAGAATTTCCTTATTACAAATAAATTTTAGTCAATAGGTGAATTGACAGATATGGAATCTATACCATATAATACATAATATGTACACACGTACACGTCTCCAGAAATATTCACCTAGACACACAAGATCCTTGCTGTGTTCATTGTTTGTATACAAAGAAAATTTATCTGATCCATGTTTTTCTTCCTTCTAGGAAAGGAGTTCTTAACCAGCAGTCCTTGAATTTTAAGAAATATGTTGATTAGTGTATTTAAATTTAATTGATTTTCTTTGTAATCTTACTTATTTTACCTTATGAATTTAGAAACATTAATCTAAAGAGTGTATAGATTTAATCATATGGGTCCATGCCCCCTCCCATTCCACTCCCCAAATAGTAAGAACTTCTCTTCTAATGAAATTATCTCTGCACCAGCAGTTTTGTTATCCAGCCTTTGTAAATGATCTAATATATTTTGTCTTTTATATGATAGATTCAGGTAGACCCAGAATAGAAGAACAAAATTCTTTGTGACCTTAGCACTTGGCCCAATATTTGGCATATGATGTAGTTGTTGTTTACCCTTCTCTTTCAAAGAGAACCAATGACATGATGGGTTGAAACTGAATTTAAATGAGGCATAGTTGAACGCAATTTTCAACCTCACTCTCTCCTCCTAAGTCTCTGAAGTCTATTGGCCAGTCAAGATGACTGGTTGTATAGCTCAGTATGCAGACCTTGGTGTCTTTGATGTTTGACCAAGCTCTAAGCTTCCTTCATGGCCATTGGATAAAATTCCACTGGGAGAAGTCTTCAAATGATTGAGGGTAGACCTTCCCCTAACTCACTAATAGATTTAAGGCCGAGCTATTACTCGTTATCTGGCTTAACATGTCTGCTGGGACAATTTACCAACGTATAGTCACTGCACATGCTACAGCTTCTTGGAGCCATAGATGACCATTGAATGAAGGTGGATATCGAAGGTGAATATCAAAGGTGGATAAGTAGCCTTGAAAATGGCTCGGAAAGCCCTCACATCAGAAGTTCAAGTCCTTCCTGAACAAGTCATATAACAAGTACTTAGCATATAACAAGTACTTATTAATGCCTTATTGACTTACTGACTTCTCTGCTTTAAATAGGAGCCATATCTAGGTGGGGTAATTAGAATTTTGCCCCAATGCACTGAATTTAGAGAATGTAAAAAATTCAATGTTCAAATTAAGCAGTTGAAGCAATTTTTAACACAGACTTAGAAAGACTAATTAGTTAAAATAGAAAGGGGCCAGTTAATAATATACATCTGTGAGCCACGGTAGCAACTAAATCCCTTTCTACACAATTTAATTTATCTTAATTACTTCTTTTATTATTTTCACATCATGAATTACTCTGCTGATTTGAGGGCATGCTGCTTTCTGAGTATGCCAAAACAGTTAGTAACAGCTCTTCCTACAGCTACTGGTAATATATTCAGCCTTCTTGTCCCTGCAGAACATTTCTCTGCCTTTCTTAGTGTGTTAACAAGGATTATTAAATCTAGCTATGATGTCAAAGCTAATATATGAAACAACAAATGAAAGGAACATGAAACATGTAAAATTAAGTGATGAAATGAGTGTTCCTGATTATAATTGTTATAGTAATTTGAGGGAGGGAAAGATCAGTAAGAACCAGAGTAATCTGAGAAGTTTCACAGAAGTAAGACTTAAGCTGGACCAAGAAAGATAGGTATAATTAGGAGAGATTTGACCTCTATTTCCTAATACTCCACTCTTCCTATTAAAGCTTGCATCTCTGCTCAAAAAATTCTAGCAGAGCTATAGTTGCTTAAATTATTTGATATTCATTAGAAAGTAGGACTATACATGTAAAGTGTGTATAAAAAGCAGAGAGCTTGAATTAAACAGTGAACAAAACACTTGACTGGTTATAACTTCCTTAAAGTGCATCCTTACAATGCACCATCCCCAAATCCCCTAGATGTTAATTTGCTTAAATGATGAATATTTCCTCTCTGTTCCTTTCTCAGAACTTTATATTCTTTGACTTCTATTATGGACATAGTATCTGGCAAAGGCAATGAAATTTAAAGTAAAAAATGCCTCACCATTCACAATTAACAGTAACAGCCAGGCCTAGGTAGGCCATGACATAATCTTAAATATAATATTACATAAGGAATTCCAATGTAATAGTATAGAAAGAGTAAATTAATGTCAAGAGCCTCCAAAATGCAGGGAAGAAAGGAGGGAAGGAAAGAAGGATGGAAAGAAGGAAGGAAGGAAGGAAGGAAGGAATTATTGAAGGAAAGAAGAAAGAAAGAAAGAAAGAAAGAAAGAAAGAAAGAAAGAAAGAAAGAAAGAAAGAAAGAAAGAAAGAAAGAAAGAAAGAAAGAAAAAGGAAGGAAGGAATAAAGGAAAGAAGGAAAAAAGAAGGAAAGAAGGAAGGAAGGGAGGAAGAAAGAGTGAGGAATAGAGAAAGGAAGGAAGGTAAAAAGAAAGAAATAAAGAGAAAGAAGGAAGGGAAAGAAGAGAAAGAAAGAAAGGACGGAAGGTAGAAAGAAAAAAGAAGGAAGGAAGGAAAGAAGGAAGGAAGGAAGGAAGGAAGGAAGGAAGGAAGGAAGGAAGGTGGGTTTACACTTAAATATCTGCAAATGTACCACATTTTGGGGAGTCATAGTGAAAGTAGCTTTATTCTACATGGGCTGGCTCTCTATCTGCCAAGTGAGCCTTCTTACAACTCATGCTGATATCAATATCAACAAACAGGAAGTAGGATTTCTACATTAGCCTTCTCATCTCATTCTTGTCTCACATGTATTTTAGGAAGTAAATTTTTCTTCCCAAAGTATTAAAATATGAATCTTCATAGGATTTTATGGGTTTCATAAATACATTTTATGATGAATGTGTATTATTTTTTCCTCCAGAAAGCATATGCATTTAAAAGGCAAATATAATTCTCTAGCATTACACCTGAGGACATATTGAAGCATTCTAAAGGATTATGGTCTCTTAGGAAGATTTAATCAAAGCAGATCGATAATGATTTTCTTTTTACTCTTGTTTCATCATCAAGGTGCATCTATTCACCTCAGCAGCTCTTTTAAATGTTTTCTCTCTTCTAACATTTACTTTGTTCTTTAAATTTTCTGATATATTTTTCCTCAACGTAATTTCCTAGTATGTCCTTCTCCTTCCCCCACTCACAGAACTATCACCTTTGATAAAAAATTAAAAAGAAAAGGAAAACTAAGACAGCTGAGCAAGACCAGAGAAGATTAAGAATGAATGGATGAAAATTAAAGTAAGCAGAACCAGGAACAAAGTATGTTAATAACGATGGCAATGTAAATGAAAGGAAAACAGTAAAAAAAATTTTAAAAGAATCAAAACTCTGTGTCATGTAATTATAATGACCAAGTCTGTACCAATAAAAGAGCTATGAAAATGTACTTCTCTTTATTTGCAGAGGTGGGAGACTATGGATAGGTTGTACTGTATACCTTCTTTTTCTGGTTCTTCTTAATTTTCATTCACTCATTCTTTATCTGAGAATTATTTATTTCCAATGAGGAGTGACTCTTAGACTTACTTACCTGAGTTAATTACCTGTATATTTAGATATCAGACCTTTACCAGAAATCATCAATGCAGAGTTGTTTTCCTAATTTACCCTTCTTTATTGCATTGTTTTAATTCCTGCAAAAATTTTCAATTTCATTCGATTTATTTTAACTTCCATAATCTCCACTATCCAATATTTGGTTCACAACTCTTTTTACTTTTGTAAAGGTACTAGATCTTGAATCTTCTATATGACTTTCACTTTCATTTGCAAGTTAGAAGGCAAATGCAAATTCACCCAGTAGTTCCAACTCTGATACAGAGAGTCCCAAACTTATTTGGTCTACAACATCTTACTCCTCCTGGCCCTAACTTTTAATTTAATTTAAATTCAAAATTTAACTTTTGAAATATTTTGAAATTCACTTCATATCACACTACTATCACCCCCCAGGTTCATTCCAGTGCCCTCCAGGGGTCAAGATCAATCTCTTTGGGAACCTGTGTAAGTTCAATAAGCCTTTATTCATCACCAACTCTATGCAAGGCATGATTCTATGTGATAGGAATATTAAGATAAAAATGAAAAGGTCCTGCCCTTCAATCTTGTGTTCTATTGATGTATCCAATGCAAAATTACATAGGAAGACACAAGTCAGTTTTAGTAAGAAAAGAGTAATAACAACTGAGAGTTTCAGGGAAGGCTTCATAGATGAATTGTCACTTAAGTTAAGGTTTGAAAAAAGAGGAAGATTCCAAAAGGGTAGATGAAGACATGTACTCCCATAGAGGGGATTGTGTTCATTCTTTGTTGCTGAAGAAGACCATGCCATCTGAGAAATGATGACACGACTTGCACTTGACTTTGTTTTGAGTGAGGGAGGGCTGTGCAGGTCACCAGCCTCAGTTGTCCTCCAGACCCATCTGAATCCAGTGACGAGATATTCATCAGGATGACTGGAGATGACCCAGGATGCACTGGAAGACCTTGGGCGCTTTAGGTCAAGGTCTTTGCAGGTGCTCATTTAGGGTGAGGCAATGCCCATTCATTGAATAGACCTGTTTAAGAAGTAACCAGGGCATCACCCCTTTAATGATGCCAAGATAAAGAAAGGCATCAGGCTGGGAGGGAAGTAGCAGCAGTTATTGATAATCACTCTAAAGCTAGGTGGGTCCAGAGGAGCCCTTAAACAGGGGCCCATTGGCATCCCAGCTTCAGAGTGTAGTAGGTTTAAGGTTTGGGGAGAGGACAGGACAGGACAGGAGAAGAAAGGAAAGGAAGGGAAGGGAAAGGAAAGGAAGGGAAGGGAAGGGAAAGGAAGGGAAGGGAAGGGAAAGGAAGGGAAGGGAAGGGAAAGGAAGGGAAGGGAAGGGAAAGGAAGGGAAGGGAAGGGAAGGGAAGGGAAGGAGCTGGGAAAACCCAAGTCAACTGGGCATCTTTTGGCCATCCAAATTTACCTTCCTCTGGAGAGGAGAATGAAGGGAAGGGATAGGAAGACAGGAGAGGAGGAGTTGAGTTACCCAGCTAGCTAGATCCCCTTCAGCCAGCTGCATCTACTCACAGGATTGTGTCAGTTCGTTGCCAAAGAAAACCATGCCATCAGAGAAATAATGACGTCTTGTACTTGACTCTGTTATGAGTGAGGGAGGGCTGTGCAGGTCACCAGCCTAACTTCTCCTCCAGAGCCATCTGAATCCAGTGACCAGATATTCATATGACTTATGCAAATGTACATAAGCAGATGATGGTATTTTGAGTTCCGTCAGTGCCAATCAATAATCATTTTATTATACATGATGCATTGTACTAAATACTGTGCTAAGGGTTAGGGATGCAAAAACGGCAAAAAGAAAAATAAATAGAAATAAGAAAACCCAACACCACTGCCATCATCATCATAATCAGCAACAGCGACAACAACAACCAGTCCCTGCTGTCAAAGCAATCAGAGCTCACAGACTAACATGACTGACATGTAGAGTAATATGACTGGAGCAGACAGTATGAAAATTGCTAACGTTAAACATATGTGTAGGGCACAATACTAGACACTGAGAGAAATAGGAAAAAAACTAATCCTAACATGAAGAAATTTATGGTACAGTAGAGGGTAAGATGAAATCGAGATAATTATAACATGATGTTAGACTTAAAAGTATTCTAAAGTAGCATGATTAAATCATAATTAGCTATTTGGCCAACCTGAGAATTTCAGTTCAGTTAGAGATGTTCTAAAACACTGCCCTATGATGGATAAATGGATATCTCAGGATACTACCATAGGTGAACTGGAGTGGATGGAAGAAGTAGACTGAGAGCACGGGATAAAGCATACCATCTAATAAGACCATGAATTTGGAGTCATAGAAAACATATTCAAATAACACCTGTGTCACTTACTACTTATGGGACCTTGAAGAAATCATTGACCTCATTGGGTCTCAGTTGCTTTTCCTATAAAGAGAGGGCATTTAACTAGATAATCTCAGAGGTTCTTTTGAACTCTAAATCTGTCAAGCTATGAGGAATTTTACTTCCAAGCATAAAACTAACAATCCGAACAATCTGCATATTGACTCCACTGCGTTTCTGTATGGAGGTGGAGAGCATGTTTCATAATGAGTTCTCTGGAATTGTATTTATTTATTGTGTTTGTTAGATTTCCTAATTCTTTCACAGTTATTTTTCTTCATCAGGATATTTTGCTAGTGTGCAGATTGTTTCCCTGGCTCTGTTTGCTTTGCATCATTCATACAGGATTTCCCAAATTTCTCTAAAAACATCCCCTTCATCATTTTTTTGGAGCACAACAATATTCCACTACATTCATATGCCATAACTTGTCCATTTATTCTCCAATTCATGGGTAATCTCTCAGTTTTCAAATCTTTGCTCCTACAAGTAGTGGCTATAAATACATATACATATGTATGTATCTGTATATATTGTTTATATGGGTTCTTTTCCTCTTTATGTGATCTCTTTGGGATAAAGACATAGCAGAGTTGCTGGACTAGAGTATGCATATTTTATTAGTTTCGTAGACTCTTCTAACTTACTTTATAGAATGTCTAGACTAGTTCATGGCTCTGCCAGCAATGAATTAAAATACATGTTCCCACGTTCCCTCCAGCATTCATCATTTTTTTTTTGCTACCTCTGTCAATCTGATTAATGTGAAGCAGTACCACAGAGATGTTCTAATTTCTCTAATTATTTTTAAGTTTGAACATTTTTTCATATAAGAATTGATAACTTGTATTTTTTCTTTGAAAATACTATATTCATGTCCCTTGATCACTTAATGAGTGCAAAAAGGCTGTTATTCATATAAATTAGAATCAGCTCAATATATATTAGAAATGAAACTTTTATCCCAAAATTTACTGCAAAGATCCTTCCCCAGGTTTTACTTCTCTTCTAATTTTAGCCAGATCAGTTTTATATGTGTGAAAACATTTTAATTTTATGCAATAAAAATTATCAGTTTTACCTCTTGTGGACTTTCTATGCTGTGTTTGGGAAAGGGGTGGGAAAAAAAAGCATTTATTAAGTGTCTACTGTGTTCCAGGCTCTGTGTTAATCTCTTTATATGAAGTCCTCCTTTTTCCTTAGATCTGACAAGTAATTTCTTCTTGCTTCTGTGATTTATCACCCTTAATGCCAAATCATGTAGACACTTGGAGCTTGTCTGGGTACGCAGTGTGAGATGTTGGTATATACCTAATTTTTGCAAGACCACTTTCCAGTTTTCCCATCAGTTTTTACTGAATACTAAGTAGTTACCTTAATAAAGAGGAAATTTGGTTTATCAAGTACTAGATTACAGGACAAATTCCTTCTTTATATTATATCTCTAATCTGTTTCACATATCAACCTCTCTATAAGTCAGTGCCAAAATATTTTGATAATTATGGCTTTGTAATAAAATTTGAAATCTGGTAAAGCTACACTCCTCTTTCCACTTTGTAAGAATTAATTACTTTGGTATTCTTGAATTTTTGATAATGTAGATGAATTATATCATTATTTTTCTAGCTCTATAAAGTCATGATTTAGTAGATTGATTGGAAAGGTACTGAATAATATATGAATTTATGTAGTAATATAATTTTTACTATATTAGTTTAGCCTACCTATGAGCTATTATTATTTTTTAATTATGTAGATATCTTTATTTGCATAAAGAATGTGTTTAATTGTGCTCACATACTTTCTGTATATGTCTTGGCAGGTAGACTACCAAAGTGTTTTATACTTTCTGTATTAATTTTAAATGGAACTTCTCTTTCTATTACCTCCTGCTGGGTTTTGTTGATAATATATAGACATGCTAACGATTTGGGTGCATTTTTTTTATATTTTGCAACTTTGTTGATGTTCTTCATTGTTTCAATTAGTTTTTTAGTTGGCCCTCTTGATTACTCTAAGTTAATTATCATATGATCTGCAAAAATGGTAATTATGGGCCCCCCTTTTCTGGAAAATTCTGATCACAAGCTTATTATGACATAAAAAATAATAAATCATATTTGCATCATGTTTAAGTATTTAGCAAGCACTTTTCCCAAAGCCTTATGACACACTTGAAACTATGATTAGAAATGAGCATTTTATGAGAGAAAGAAATATCACAAATCCACTAAATATGAAGTAGGAAAAGTAATATAATATGACCCATGACATTTTCTGCTTACAAGGATTTCCAAATGAGGAATAAAGAGAAGCAAAGCTGTTCAATCAGTTTAAGTGAGGAAGGAAAATTTTCCCATAATTCCCTGAATTTCAGAACTGGGACAGATCTCAGACATCACTTTGCCTGTGATACATCTTTTAAGTCTAATTATAACTGTCAGTTGTTCCTTAATTCCTGCCCTTCCTTCAAAAAATTGCCTTGCATCTATTTTGAATATATTTACAGATGCACTTAGTGTTTCCTCCACATAGACTATAAGCATTCCGAAGGCAATTCATTTTTTCTTTGTGTTCTCATATGTAGCACAGTTATATATATATATATGTTAGATAAGAGATACTTGTTTATTAATAGGGTCATTTAGTCATAAATCCAAAGTTGAAAGAGATAGTAAAAATCACATTGTTTAACCTAGTGATTTTAAAGAGGTATTCACTAAGACTCAGAAATATTAAGTGACTTTCCCAAAGTTTCTGGTAGTAAATGGCATAGAATCTTTATCAGCAGCATAGTGGAAATCTGTCTTCCATGTTTCTTCTCTCTTCTTTCCTCATTCATTGCTTCATGTATAGTATTCCTTCTCTCATAGTTACAAATCTGATATAATAGGCAATCAACACATCATTATTTTTAAACTGATACAGATCATCCCAGGATTGTTTGTTTTGTAAAGATGAATCAACATGGAGTATCTCCAAGGAAATAATCTCCAGCGGTGGAATTTCCTATATTGTGGCACCTGAGTCATAAAAGTACTTTTTATCTGGAGAGGTGACTAAGCATCTCTATAGGCACATTTCAAATTTCCTTACAGGTAGTTATACTTTCCTCACACTGAGCTCTACCCTACACAGCAATAATAGCCATTTTTAGTAGATAGAAATTTATCTATCCTTGACATGCAGCTATCATGGGGCATAGACATTTATTTTGCAAGTATGGATTTGCCTCACTATATGAAAAGTCAATATAATCTACTACTAAATTGTAAATTAGTTGGGATTCATACATATTTTATGAGTCTATAATTTGAGACATGGAATCCATTTGTTTTCAATTTTCAAGAAATTTGTAAGTGTGTGCCCTTCAACAAGTAATTAATCTATCTCCACTCCAGTGTCCTCTTTGATAGTACAAACAAATGGATTTTGAATGTGATCATTTTTAAGGCCATTTCCAGAAATAAAAATCTGTGATCTATGATTTTATAGATGGTGGGTAGTTTCCTAGTTCAGCTCACAAAAGTGTATTCATTTGGTCTCCCAACCTTGATTCTCTTTTTCTTTCCAATTTATCTACCTCACAGCTGCCAAAGCTCATGTCTAATCATGTCATTACACCATTAAATAAGCTCCATTGACTCCCTATTGCCTAGTACACACTTCTTCATTTGACTTCTAACTTTCACAATACTAAGTTTCCAGGCTTATCGTGCATTACTGACTGGAATATACTCTATGGTAGAAGTGTCAAACATAGAGCTTACAGGCCACACATGACCACAACACTTCAGAGTGCTCCAAATAAGATTAAATTATAGTTTGAAAATATTTAACAAAGTAAAAATGCAATAGAATATAGTAATGTTTATACATGGTTTTTCAAAGAGGACTAAAAATGACATCACCACCATAAAGTGAAATTTCAGTGTGTCCGACTGTGGCTGATCAGAACAATATGAGCATGGAGTGCTCTACCACAGGTTGGACATAGATAGTCCGTTTGAATATTTGGAGTGGATATCCCAAATCTGCACAGCACTGTTTCTTATGTGGGGATGACATGCTGAGCGGTCCTGTGCCAGGGTCTCCCACGTGGCACAGTCAAATCCAAAGTTCTTGAGAGAGACCTTGAGAGTGTCCTTGTATTGTTTCTTTTGGCCACCATGTGATCGCCTGCCCCATGCAAGCTCTCCATAAAATAGTATTTTTGGCAAGCGTACATTTTGCATTCAAACAATGTGGCCAGCCTATTGGAGGTACGCTCTCTGAAGCATAGTTTGATTACTTGGCAGTTCAGCTCGAGCAAGGACTTCTGTGTGTGGTACCTTATCATGCCAGGTGATCCTCAGAATCTTCCTAAGACAGTTCAGATGGAAGTGATTCAGTTTCCTGGCATGGCACTGGTAGACTGTCCATGTTTCACAAGCATATAAAAATGAGGTCAGTACAACGGCTCTGTAAACCTTCACTTTGGTAGTTAGTCTAATACCTCTTCTCTCCCAAACCTTTCTTGCAGCCTCCCAAACATTGAGCTAGCTCAGGCAATGCGTGCATCAGCCTCATTGTCAATGTGTACATCCCTGCAAAGTACATTTCCAAGGTAAGGGAACTTATCCACAGCATTCAAAACTTCTCCATTTGTTGTAACCAATGTTTCCACGTATGGATGGTGTGGTGGTGGCTGATGAAGCATCTGTGTCTTTTTTTGGTGTTCGTCCACCTCTAAGAAGGCAGCATTTAATTCTATCAAAAGCAAAGTACAAGCAAAGCTAAGAGAGATTCAGGATTCCTGGCTCAGTAAGAAGGCAGATGAAATTCAGTTTTATGCTGTTGGTAACAATCCAAAGTGCTTTTATGATTCCCTGAAAGCTATATACGGATCAAAAAGCTATGGTGCATCACAACTACTCAGTGTTGATGCAGACATATTGATGAGTGATAAGGTCGTGATCCTAGAGAGATGGGCTGAACATTTCCATAGTGTTCTCAACAGACCATTCTCAATCAATGCTGAGACCATTGACCATTTACCTCAGGTTGAAGTCAATTTCTCCTGAGCTGAACTTCCAAGTGAAGAAGAGGTTTTGAGGACCATTAGGCTCCTTTCATGTGGCAAAGCACCTGGTGCTGATTCTATTCCAGCTGAGGTTTACAAGAGGGACCATTCCTCATACAAAAGCTGACTGAAATTTTCCAGATTATATGGCAAGAGGAGGTTATCCCCCAGGAGTTCAAGGATGCCTCCATTGTCCATCTCTAAGTCATTATGCACCTATAGGAATACTCAAGTAGTGGACCCCATTTCTATCTGTTTGACACTATTCTTTTGTCATACAGCTGCTTTCCTCCTTCTCTCCTCCTTATTATGATATTACTACTTTCCATCGTAGACAATATTGTTCTGAATTCTGGAATGCTCTCCTTCATTTCCTCTGCTTCTTGCTTTCTTCATAGATCTCAAATGCACCTCACATGAGTAATATCCTGATTGTACACAGATACACACACACACACACACACACAATTAACCCTATTTATCAGATTTATTTTCTATATAATTCTGTATCCATATACCTGTTATGTTACAGGTCACTCACACAACCCCGTACAGTAAAACCTCCTGGAAGTCAAGAAATAGTTTCACTTTTGTTGGTATATCCTCAGTCACAGGCACATAGGCAATTGATTGATTTATTGCTTTCTTATGTACCCAGTGGCTGAATCAATAGAACTACCACGGATGACCATGTTTCTAGAATAAAATACATTCCAAAATTTAGTTGGACAAGGGTGGGAGGTCTACATTTCTCTCAGTTCCTTCAGATTTTCCCAGCTTTAAAAAACTAATGCTGGATCTCAAGGCCTATGGCAAAGAGTCTGAAAAGGTTAGACTTTCAGAAAAATTCCCCCTTATGCCCCATTCTTCTTTTTCTTCATTTATATCCCATAGAGGAAGACAAAAGCCTATATAAAGGAAGTTTTTGTATATGAAAATTGAAGTCAGATGAATATGTGTTTCATTAGAAAACCTCACTCTGCATCATTTGATTATCCAGAACTGGGAATTGGGCTGGAGGTGAGGCTCTGGTAAAGAACCACACTAATGTCTCTGAACTCTGTCAAGGATTGTACCAGGTTGAGATGAGTTCTGGAAGCTGGCAGAAATATAAGAAGGGAATGACTTGATTTGCTTTTATTCTTTATACAACAGTAAAACACATGACCCTTAAAAACGAAGAGTGCTTTATTTTGTTGAAACTCCAGCACTTAACTATTGTACTCTATACATAGTAGGTACTAAATAAATACTTCTTGAACTGAATTATGTAAGAGGGTTGTCTCATATGCTTTAATCTAACTAATGGAATATCGTAATTTCTGATACATATATCATATGATTGAGTTGAAGAATCAACTAAAGGTATAATCTAAGTGAAAACCAATCCTAACAGCCTCTATTGAATCAATCAATCAATTAAAATATTATTTTAGGTCTACATTCAAATGATGTCATTTTGAAAATAACTCATAGTTGGTTGACAAAAAGTAATCATGCTATCTGGGGCTTGTGTAAAGCAAAAACTAGCTCAGGAAAATATTTGGCAATGTGGGGCATGGAAGTTCTCCACTTTCTTGATCAGACTTTAAGAAGCTCTGAAAGTCAGAAAACTCTATTTCCTATTGGTATTGGCAACAATGTCAATTTGACAGTTTTTTTTAACAGTTTTAACAGTTTATGTTAACTTTAACAGTTATGACTGAGGGTAACATAAACATTGCAAAATAAGCACAAGACACCCCAAAAACATTCATCCTCAGAACTTTGCTATGACTTGACCTTCTAAGCTCAACAGGGGAATCTGAAGGAACTGGGAGAAGGGAGCTACAAATCTTCACTTTGGCATATCTACCTTAAGTTTGAGTCACTGCCCTCAAGAACCTTGCATATACAAAGAAATAGGAGAATATTTATTGCTATCCTTTTAATCATGCATTAATTACATTTGCTTTCTGAAAGTTAATTAATTCTGGATAGATAATTGAAAACTAATATGGGTACCTGTAATGCCAGTGTGATACCCATAGCAGCTGCTGCATACGTATGTGTATCTCCATGGCTGGTTCGCAAAAATATAACAAACTCTTCTCTAATAGAAAATTAAAATATTTGTTTGAAACATCCCTATTAGGATACCAAAAGGCAAGATTTAGTAAGGTATTCATCACGAATTAAGGGAGCTCTGACATTTCTCTCTTTGAATCCTCCCCATGAATAAGTTCCCCTAGGCAAGTTCTTCAGCCTCTCTCTTCTCTCCTCAGCTTTCTCTCTCTGCCTGCTTCTCTCACCACCCACAATTTTTCCTCCAAGCAATATAATATATACTGTTTCCAATCAAAGACTCAGAACTTCATTGGCTGAGAGCCAAGAACCTTGGGAATCTGCACTTAATTGCACAGTTTTTGGGAATCTCTGTGGCCTAGAGCCTAATTGACTGTGTGCCAGGACTCCATGTGAGGCCTTTTAATGGACAAGGAAGAACTTATATACCATTAACCTTATAGTACCATACCAAATGGTGGCTCATGAGCAATAGAAGTAGAACAGTCTCAATCTCTGAGGTTCCCAAGGGCTCAGAGGATACAAGTAGTTAAAGATTCACCTTGAACCAAGCTATTGGTGTGAATCAGAGTTTGGAGGCTGAACAAAAAGGAAATGCTACAATAAGAAGGCATATTATAATTGGAAATATTTGATAGAATTTCATATGCCAGCTGTATCTGGACTAGATACATATTTTTTGAGACAATGAAAATGAAATCTGCACACATAAGAAACTGAAACCAAATATCTTTCTCAGAGAGGAAGGTAACAGATATTACAAAAGGTAAGACAATTTCCTTGGACATAAGAGACATTTTAGAATAGTGTGTGTATGAATATTTGTGGACAGTGTAAGGGTATGTTGGGAAATGTTGCATACAACAAAATTTATGGGTTTTTATAGACAACTACTCAGCAATACATTTAGAATATGACAAATCCATAGTTACTTGAGAAAATACTGCCAAGAGTCATGAGTTAATAAGTGATATTATATTTATTTTACAGAAAGAGATGTAGGAGCCAAATGACTGATCAGAGATCACTGGAAAGGTATTTTGATTCTTCATTGAATGCATTAACCAAGAAAACACTATTTCAATAATGGAGAACAGAATCACTACCCAGCAATTTCAGGAGAGTAAGCAATATAAGATTCCTAATATTTTATTTTCAGCCAAAAATGTTTTATTGATTTGAAATTGCTATTCAGTTGCAATCATGCCATTTCAGCTAGGGGAATCAATGGTAATTTACTTTCCCTTATACGGTAAGTGGACAATGGAACTACACTCCATCTTAAAAAGAAAGCAGGACAGTAATCCTACAAGTGATAAAAGGAAGAAAAAATCTTAAATGTGAGTGTAAGCTTATATTACACAGAAAAGTGTATTTGTTAAAAGAAAAAATATATAAAGGCTTATTTTTGTTATCCGTTTGTAAGATTTTAGAATCATGGTATTAGACTTAGAAAGGCCTTTATAGATGATCTAATGATAAAATCATAACTTTAGAAAGAGAGGAGACTAGTGATTATCTGAATCAATTCTCACATTTTTTAAAGGTAGTAAATGACTCAGAGACATTGTGACATGCCCAAAGCCAGGCAGGTAGGAGTCATAAGTGTCAGGTTTAAATCCAAATACAGTTCCTCTGATTTTAAGTTCAGCACACTTTTCACCATACCAATTCTACAGAGAGAGAAATTGAGGCCCAGAAAAGTAAAGAGATTAATTCAAAGTCATGCTGGAAATCAGCAGCAGAACATTATTTTTCAAATATGATTTTAATTCTACCTTCCAAATGAAAACAAGTATTGTGTTTCCTATATGTTTTTTTCCCAATAAAAATAGCTGCATTGTGCAACCATTGGTCCCACCTTAAATCTTGCTATGAAGAAAAGTGACTTAAGGGATGTCTGGTGGTTATTAGGCACAGCAATGTAGATACTTTCACATTTTGTCCTAATAGACTTTCAGTCAGGAATGTAAAGAAGCATTGCGCAGTATGTTGCATGTCTAAGGTACTCAGGAAAATATTTGTGGACTGATAGAATATTTGAAATTCCCTGGGAATATTCTGGAATAGGAGGGAGCTCAGAAAATGAAGTTAGCAAGAACGATAAAATGAAGTTAAGTGGGATGGGGGGAGCTTTCATTTGGTTAGGGACTAAAGTAAGGGATCACTCCCAGAGTCATACTCTCTGCCAGCTGGTCTCATATTCTACAATCTGTGTTAGAGGAAATGATTGTGCTCAATTTAAATGTCTGCTGTGATTTTGCCTTTCCCTAAAGGAACCTAGAGTTTTGTATGTGCTGGCTTCTTGTTTCTCACTACATTCCAGAAAGAGGCACATTTATTACAGGCATTCTATTGCTATGGGGACAGCTGTGTGGAGAGATGAATAGCCTGCCTGGAGTCAGGAGGGGAGTCATATCGGTAGTGAGGAATCAACCCAATATTCAGGATCCTTAACCCTCTTCTTTAATAACTAACAAGCAGGTGTTTGGATGAATTTACCTCACACATTTTGAAAGGTATGTGTATTGGAAAGGAAGACAGTATTAGAGCTTTTACATTCACTTCGAAAATGAGGTACACACTGTTCTTTTTTCAGAGATGGCTCCATCCTCTAAGCATAATTTCTGTTGCTATGTTCCTTAATGTTATGTGATGTATCTTTCCCCATTTTACTTACTCCTCTCTTTTTGATGCTATTACACTTTCCCCTTTCCCCAGATCTCATCACTTGGTAATTCTTGACTGACTGAGGTTGTTCACAGAGAAATCATAGCTGTCTAAAATTCTATTGAATTTTTAAGGATAAGTAATCAATGAGCATTTAATATGAAAGTAACTTACTAGCAATGGTCATATTCTGGAAATAGTGATAGGATTCAAATTGCATGAGATTGCTTTAATATTAAAAAAAATCAACCTAGTATATACCCTACCATTTACTTGCACTGGAGGAATTTATATAGAGATGATATGAGAATTCTATTGTAAAATTCTTATTGCACTGATTGAGGAAAATAGGTCAAATCATTAATCATTCAATATTTATTAAGTAACTACCATATGCTAGTCACTGTGCTAAGGGCTGGAGACACACACGAAAAGGGCAAAAGACAGTTCCTGCCCTCAGGAGTTTACAATCTAATGAGAGAGACAACATACAAACAAATGCATTGCGTACAAAGTAAGATTCGATATAGATACACACATACATACATATATACACATATACACGTATATATATGTGTGTGTATTGATATGTATACATATACATATTTGTGTATGTATACATATGCATACATATAAATACATGTAGATGCACATATACGTATAAAATTATTAATAGAAGGCAGAAAAGAGAATTAAGAGGAATTCAAAATGCTTTCATTAAAGCTAAAATTTTAGTTGGGACTTAATGGAAAGCAGGGTTGTTAGTACGTAGAGTTGAGAAGGGAAAGCATTCCAGGCATAGGGGACAACCAAAGTAGAAAAGCCAGGATTGAAAGACTATATTGTCTAGGAACATCTACTGGCCTCATCAATATCACTGATTTAAACAGTAAGTGTTGAGGAATAAAGTGTAAAAGACTAGAAAGTTAACAGCAGGAAATATGATAAAGGGCTTTGAATACTAAACTGAAAATTTTGATTTTTGTTCTGGAGGGAATAAGGAGCCACTGGGGTTTATTGAGAAGGAGAGTGACATGTACCTTAGGAAAATTATTTTGTTGAATAGAGGATGAATTTGAGTGGGAGAAGATGAGGCAGGGACACTCTCTAACAAACTACTGAAATAATCAGGCATAAAATCATGAGGCCCTACACTAGATTGGTGACTGTGTCAAAGGAAAGTAGGGGGCATATTAGAGAGATACTGAAAAGGTGAAACCCACAGATCTTAGCATTAGCTTGGATATAGGAGCTGATATATAGAGAGACATCAAGATAGCTCCTATGTTATAAGTCCAAGGAAGTGAGAGGATGGTTTTGCCCTGATCAGAAATAGGAAAGGAATGACAAGGGGAAGATTTGGGGGAACAACAATAAGTTCTGCTTTGGATATGTTTGCTTTAAGATTTCTGCTGATGATGATGGCGAGATTTCTACTAAGATGTTAAAAGCATTTGGAAATATAAGTTTGGAGGTCAAGGGAGAGGGTGGGGCAGGAAAGGTAGATTTGAGAATCATCCTTACGGAAATTGTCATTAAATCCATGGGAACTGATCCAAGTTAAATAGTGTAGAGAGACCAAAAAAAAAAAAAAAAAAAAGAGGTTCCAGGACAGAACTTGAGGGATACCTATGGTTACAAGGGACGATCCAGCAAAAGAGACTGAGAGGTAGAGGGTCAGGTAGGAAGAGACTTAAAGGAGAGGTGTCCCAAAAAAAGCTGCAGGAAAGAGGGTATCAAGAAGGCAACAGTAAATAATAGTGTCAGAGTCTGTAGAGAGTTCAAGAAGAATAAGGATTGAGAAAAGATTATTACATTTGGGGTGAGGCTTATGTCAATGGAACCATTAAAATAGTGTGAATAAGGAAATAATTCGATTTCTCACTGAACACATAGAAAAAAGCCTGAATTTTGGGTTTGCTTCTTTCTTTTTGTTAGTTAGTGATACATAATAAAAGCAGGAATGTGGTCTAGGAGGGAAGAGGAACATGACCTTGCCTTTGTTTTTTTGTTGTTGTTGTTTTGTTTTTTACTTTGGTTCTTGTTTAAATTCATTTTAGTGTCAATCCAAGGAGGAACATGGAAATAAAGTAGATATCCCTGACTTTGCTTTCATAAAGCTTCTGTAGGAATTCCCTTGGAAAAAACTGAAGGAGTATGAGAGGTCTTCAAATAAGAGTGTGGAATTGGAAAGTATAACTGGAGGCTAGAGGAAGGATGAAAATGTTTGGAATAACTACTATGGTGGTTGAGAGAGCAAATTAATAAGAAAGGTGTAATAAACTTGCCTTCTGTTAGTGAGTATCAAAATTAGATTGTTCAATGTAAATTTGTAGTGAATTCATTAATCATAGTTTTTAAACAGCATGTGAATAGGTTTAAAAAAAAGAACTGATAGTGAAAGTGTTGACAATGCTGAGAAGAGCAGCTTGAGTATAAGAAAATCAAAGATGAGAGAAAGTACAAGATTTAACTTAAAAATCTACTCTGTTATTAACCAGAGAACTGGATACTATGCATATAATAGTATTATTACCTGACTTTTTCTTAGCATTTTAAGGTTTGCAAAGTTTTATATATATACATATATACATACATACATACATGCATATACACATAAATGTGTATACATATATGACATTTGCATATGGGGATAAATTGGTGGATATATATATTTATATATTATAGAATTTTGTGAACTTCACTTTAGATTTTTAGAGCACTTTTTAAGTGACAGAAGCACCACAGAAATCTAAAGTATTACTATTACCATAATCACTATCCTCACCTCATTTGATCTTCACAAGATAAAGACTATAGATATTACTATTCTTATTTCACCAATAAGGAAAACTGAGCTCAGAAAGGCAATGACTTACACATGATTGCAGAGACCCATGAAGGCAGAAGTAGGGGGAATCAAATCAAAACCTTGCTGACTCTGCTTTCAGAATTTAGTTGAGTACATACCTCCTCCCACTGCTTCCTCTGTTCATTAGTCAGGTGCATGTCTTTTTCCTTCAATTATCTGGATAAACATTCTAGAATATTCTGAGAACAATCAATTGTCTTACTGTTCATTTGAAATCATCTCCATTAAGTAATTCTTACCATTACTGTTATTTTTAAAGGAATCTGTATCCCAACTCTTGAATATTTGTCTTAGGACACTGAACTGAGTCTCACACTGACTCCCCCAACTTTAGAGAGTATGGCATTTCCCCCCCTTTTCGAACTTGAGCCCAGATCACATCAATCATTCAGCAGCATTATCACTGCTCATTTCTGCCAGCTCCATTTCAGTTCACCTTTTGGATTAGCTCCAGAAAACAGTGTTTTCCTGGGAAATATTGTGGAATACTGAGGATTACATTGAGTTATTCTGGCTATATAATCTTCTCTAAGATTTTGAAATGCCCTCAGAAGAATGATACTAAGAATCACACAGTTCCTAAACTGTCCATGCACATTACTTTAGTTATTGGCACTTTACAGGGAGACAGTTGTCTGACGATTAAGAGTTGATTTATTACTGGAGAAATAGAAGTCTGTCAACATTGATATTGTCACTACAAATGATACCACCAGACATAAGGAAATTTCAAATGAATGAGAGGATGACTCTCTGGTTCTCCTTAGAGAGACAAATAAAGGAATTGGCAGAGTAAGTTTCATCACATGCCTAAAGGCAACAACAAACATCATTTTGTGGGAAACATGGGGATATGGTTTTTAAAACGTTCATGCTGAACACAACCAAAAGGAATATTATGCAGATAATTGCAACTTAAGGGCTAACATCTGTGGCAAGGAGTGAAGAAGCAGAAAAATTTCAGGAGATCAACACAAATTCCACATATTCAGTAATATCAACGAAAAGTAGGCTTGACAAAGAGAGAGCCCTCCAAAAGATGAAACAATACCATAATTAAAATAATTTCAACCTGACCTATTCAAGCCATCTACTAATGTGTAAAATCAGAAAATGAAAAAAAAACATTGATTTTTAGTTTTATCATCTACTGCAGAGATTCATCCAGTGTAAATAAATCACCACAATGATAAGACCAAAAGAAACAAGAAATTTCTCCATCCAGAAGACACCTCTACTACTCGCCAAGAAGTAAGATCTGGTAGACAAAGGCAAGGTCAGTTTAAAACTGACAGTTTAAAACTCATTTGCAATATATTACAGAAGAAAGTAATGAAATATAATGAATGGTTTTACCTGTAGGGAGAGGGAATAATTCAGCAGTACAGATGATCTTTGGTGCATGTGCACGTAAAACTAAAAAAGAGAGTGCAAGTAGATGAAAAATTTGATTACACTACCATTTCTATAATGATATGCTTTATCATTTATGACAGTGAAATATATCAATATTTGAAAGTTAAAACCATCATACCTGTTCTGCTATAGTAGAAGTGCAAATCTAAAAGATGAAGTCAGGAAAAACTACTAGACAAGATCAAACACAATCAATCCAATTGCAAATACAAAGTACTTATTACGGGACAATCACTATGCTAGGTGTTGGGGAAACAAAGTCAAAAATTTAATAGTCACTGTTCTCAAAAAAGCCTACATTCCCAAAACAATTTTGAAAGAACTGGAAAGTTAATTCCTTATGATACTAAAGGAAGAAAACATTAAATGATTGAATAGAAACTAGGTGAATGGGAGAGGAAGATAATATTACTTTAATACTTCAAGGACACATCAATTCTCTTTCTGCTAATAAAATGATTGTAACCTCTCTATGATTTTCAAGATGTTTTGTGGCTCAAAATTAATTTCTATTTCAAATTTATTAAGCAAAACTTCTGCTAATGTAATGATGAGCTTTTTTAAGCTTAGCTGGATAGGTTCTTGGACATAGACACATAATCCATTATTGAGGTTCTGATATACTCAGCCTTTCTAGCTTGGTAGGATTGAATTTGAACAAAAAAATAAAACAAATAAGAGAAAATAAGCAATTAACCTTCTATCTAATGACATTTTTTTTAAAAAATTACTAATTACCTACACATAAAGGATTATGATTGATTAAACTATGAGAACATAAATGTCAGGCATTGAAAATTCAGTTTGTACAGTATATATATCCCCACAGTCACGTTACATAATTGAATAACTGGAGTAGAGAAAATAAGATCCTTATTTGTTAATTTTTTTTTTGATTACCAAAAAATTCAGGTAAATAGAACAAAATTCAACATTAAAGGGTGACATACAAAAAGTTATATCTCATGCATTTAAATCCATATAAGTTAATAATATGGTATGGCATTTTAAAATAGTTAATATTATTTTCTGTCTTAAGAAAGAGTTTCCAGGAAGGTGACAGTCACCTTTGTTCTGCCTTTTCTTGAGTACTGGCTTCAGTTCTGGGCACAATAAATTACATGGAGCATTCTAGAGGGAGGGGAAACAGGACAGTGAAAGACTTTGAGTCCACTGTGTTTGAGTTGAAAAAACTGCACGCTCAAAGAATGGCATTGTAGAAAGATTACTGGACATCAGAGAGAACAGAGTACAAATTTTGCCTCAGACTTAACTAGAAATAAGACCTTTAATAAATCAATTGTCTCTTTAAGCCTCAATTGTTTCTTATATGAGCGTGTTGTGATCAGTTATCTGATTTTTTTTAATATTTTATTTTTTCCAGTTACATGTAAAAATAATTTTGACTGTCTTTTTTTAAAATTTGAGTGCCAAATTCTCTCCCTCTCTCCCCTGCCCTGCTCTAAGATGGTAATGAATTTAATTGGTTGTACATATGAAGTCATAGAAAACATTTCCATATCAGTTATGTTGTAAAAGAAAACAGAAACCAAAAAACCCCCACAAAAATAAAGTGAAAAATGGAATGCTTCAATATGCATTCAGACTCCATCAGTTTTTTTCTTTAGAGGTCAATAGCATTTTTCATCATGAGTTCTTTAGAATTTTCTTAGATAATTGAACTGCTGAAAATAGCTAAACCATTCACAGTTGATCATCATACAATATTGCCAATTCTGTATACAAATGTTCTCTTGGTTCTGTTCACTAGACTGTAAATCAGTTTATGTAAGTCCTGGTTTTTCTTTTCTTAAAGCATGCTGGTCATCATTTCTTATAGCACAATAGGATTTCAAGACAATCATATGATGCAATTTGTTTAGTCATTCCCAAATTGATGGACATCCCCTCATTTTCCTAATTTTGCCACCACAGAAAAAACTATTAAAATATTTTTGTACTTTTCCTTTTTTATGGACAGATCCAACTATGGTATTGCTGGATCAAAGGGTATGGGCAACTTCATTAACCTTTGGGCATAGTTCCAAATTGCTCTTCAGCCCTCCAAAATATAACATTTTCCTTTGTTGTTAAATTAATAAATCTGATAGGTTGGAGGTGGTACCTCAGAGTTGTCCTAATTTGCATTTCTCTATTCAATAATGATTTATATCTTATTTTCATATGACTGTAAATAGTATTGATTGCTTTATCTTACAACTGCCTACTCATATCCTGTGACCGTTTGTGAATCAGGGAGTGATTTATATCCTTATAAATTTACCTGACATCTATATATATTTTAGAAATGAGGGTTTTATCAGAAATATTTGGTAGAAAAAAATTTATCCTATCTTTCTCTTTTCCTTCTAATCCTGGTTGCAATGGTTTTGTTTGTGCAAAAACTTTTTTTTATTTTAATATAATCAAAATTATCCATTTTTATCTCCTAAAGTTGTCTCTGATTTGCTCATAAGTTCTTTTCTTATCCATAAAACTGAAAGGTAAAATATTCCCTGTCACCTAATTTGCCCATGATATGATTCTTTGTGTCTCTACCTTATTTTGGTATGTATTGTAAGATGCTGGTCTATTGCTTGCATATGCAGCACTCTTTTCCAGTTTTCCCAGCAGTTTTTGTCAAATGGTGAGTTCTTGTCCCAAATTTAGAGTCTTTGGATTTATCATTCATGAGATTACTATACTCTACTACTATGTATTGTATAACTAATTTATTCCACTGATCCACCATTCTATTTCTTCACCAGTGTCAGACTTTTTGATGATTGCAGCCTGAGGATAAAATTTGAGGTCTGGTAGAACTAGCTCACCTTTATCATGTATGTTTTCATTATTCTTGATGTTCTTGAACTTTTGTTCTTCTAGAAGAATTTTGACATTTTTCCTAGGTCTACAAAATATTTGCTCATAGTGTGATTAGGATAGCACTGAATAAGTAAATTAATTTAGGTAGAATTGTCATTTTTCTTATAATGTTTCAGCATACACATTAGCAATTGATATGTTTTCAATTGTTGATATGACTATTTCTGTGAAAAGTATTTTGTAATTTTACTCAGAGTGCTTGAACTTGGGTTGGCAGTTAGATTCATAAGTATTTTGTATTGTTTATAATTATTTTAAATGTAATTTCTCTTTCCATCTCTTCCTGCTCAACTTTATGGTAATACATAGAAATGCATATGATTAATGTGAGTTTATTTTATCTTTCAACTTTGCTAAAGTTATTAATTATTTGCACCAGTTGATTCTCTAAGTATTCCATCAAATTATCTGCCAAGAGTGATAGTTTTGTTTCCTTATTGACTATTTTGATTACTTCCCTTTCTTTTTCTTCCTTTATTGCTATAGCTAATATTTCTAGTGCAATATTGACGAATAGGAGCTAACAAATTTGCCTATAATAGTGCTAGGAGTATTTTTATTTGAGGATCTCATTGAAGAGCTGATGGATGGACTTTTTCTGTGTCTATTTTAGCTTCTAGTTCTAGAATGTAAGGGCAATTTTCCGTGGATATTTATTTTTTTCTGAAACATTATGTCCAGGTTGTTTTTTTTTTTTTTCCTGGCTTTCTGGTAGACTCATCATTCTTAAATTATCTCTCCTAGATCTATTTTCCAGGTTAGTTTTTGAAATTTTTCTGATGAGGTATTTCAAACTTTCTTCTATTTTTTTCATTCTTTTGATTTTGTTTTACTGTTTCTAGATGTTTCATGGAGTCATTAGCTTCCACTTGACAAGATGTAATTTTCAAGGAATTATTTTCTTCAGTTAGCTTTTGTATCTCCTTTACTTTTCTGACCAATTCTACTTTTTAAATAGTTGTTTTCTTCAGTGATATTATGCACATCTTCACCCCCCCCCCATTTCTTGTGCTTTTTCTTTTTTGCAAAGGTGCTAACTATTTTTTCTTTTTATGATTCTCATATCACTTTCATTACTTTTCTCAATTTTTCTTCTGCCTCTCTCAACTGATTTTTAAAATCCTTTTCAAGTTTTTCTAAGAGTTCTTTTTTGTTCTGAGAGGATTTTATTACAATTTTTGAGGTTTCACATGTGAACATTTTGATATTATCCTTTTCTGAATTTGTGTGTTAATTTTCCCTATCATACAGTAACTTTATATGATCAGGTTTTGTTGTTGTTTGCTCATTTTTTTCCCAGCCTATTTCATGACTTTTTAAAAAAAATCTAAGTTGAGCTGGCTCTGCTCCTGTGTTCCTGGGAATACTGTCCCACATTTTTTTCACAAGAGGATGGGGTTATGCTGTTGGCCTGCAACAGGGACTGTGGGGTCTTCTTGCTGCTTTATGTCAGGGGTCACAGAACCTCACTGTTGGGATGCATTGTGGGGGTATAGGGCCTGGGGGATGGCTCGCAACTGGATTGTGCTGAAGGACTGATGGTCATGGGACCATGCCCCACTACTAGGTTGCATTGCTTGTGTAGGGTCTTACCATTGGGCTACACTGATGGTTGCAGGACCACTATGCTGGACTGTGATAGGGACCTTGGGACCATGAGGCTTAACGTCCATTCTGAGTTGCACAAAGGTGCAAGAGGTTTCACTGTTAGCCTGTCCCAGGTGGATACCAGCTATGCTAGACTACATTGTTCTTTTACCCTACAGATGTTTCCTTCTAACCTTCTAAGTATTCTTGTGCTTGTTTCACCCTTTCCTTTTCTTAGTTTTGCCACTCCAGAATTCATTTTGAGGCATTATTTTATAGTTATCTGGAGGTGAATTTGGATGAGTTCTGGGATTTCCCATCTTACTACACCATCATTGGTCCACCTACTGAAAAGTTTCTAAGGTCTTTTCTAGTTCCAAAAGTGAAAGTCTTAGGACAGACATAACTCTTTTCAAATTCATGAAGTGTTGCCATATGGCATGAAATATTAGAATTGTTTTGATTGGTTTAAGGGGTTGAACTAGAGCATAGGTGGAAATTACAAAGAGGTAAGCTGTGATTTGTAATTTCTTATTAGAATTCTCTAAAAATGGAATGGTTTGTCTTGAAAAGTTAAGCAGCAAAACTTAAAAATTAAGCAGCAACTGGAAGATCATTTTTCATCTGTGCTCTAGTGGACCTTCCATTTTGTGTATTACTTGGATGAAAGGGCCACTCATAGATACCTTACTGTCAGGTAGCTTCCAACTTTTAAAAAGACTGTGATCCATAAGAGATTCTACAGTAGTTACAACCAAAGAAACAACTATGTTCAATTATCTCCTGATTACCAACCTCCAGTGAAAAATTAAACACATTTATATGTTTGCTACAGTTATTCTCTACTGTCTAGAAGTTCCTCAGTGTTCAAATGGCAATAGATTTCCCCTATAGATGAAGAGATGCTCCAGAGACTTCTGTTTGCAGATGACATTGGGCTGATAATATCAAGTTCCAACAACATCACAGAAAGTCCTCAAGGAGTTGTACAACTACTTGCAAGAAGTAGGCCTAACAGCCATACTTGAAAAAATAAGTGGTCAAAGAAAATAGGCATTGTATATTCTCAACCATAATAGGAGGATGAATGACCATCCCAACGAGTTACTTCTTCAGTTAATCTTAGATGGATACTAGAATTAGAAAATGAGCTGGTCTATAATTGAATAAAAAGAAAAAAGAATACATGTAGAAAATTATTCACTCTTTATACGATTTTTCAAGTTTCTTTCTGATACAAACCCTCATCTTTTTAAGAATATTATGTCAGTGTTGTTATATAGCTATAGATTATAGAATGACATACCTTGATAATCAAAATAATGAATAAGACACAGTACAATGGAGAGGCAAATGGGATGGTAATAAGTAGGCTGCACCATCTTACCATGATGATTTTCAAGCAAAAAGTGGCAGAAAGATATAATTTAGTATGTGTATGATTGGGAAAAAAAGGTGGGCTAGTTAGCTATGAAGAGTAAAAAGTAGACAGTTTGTGTGTTGTAATGGCACTCATAGAATTTAAAAAAGATTCTAGGAAGGAATTCATATGACAAATAAATTCTCTGTCAAGTTTTTATGTAAGGAAATAGACATGAATATAAACTGAAAAAGCATAAATTATCAGCAATCTGCCCCAGCGGAGGAAATAACTACCTCAGTGCTCAGTCTATGATTTCCGTTCAAGTTGACTAGCTCAGTGGTGTCAAACTTAAGTAGAAATGTCAGTCACTAAACCATATATAAGGATCTCAGTAAACTACATATTATCTGAGCTTTTATAATATTATCTACATTGTATTGTATTTTTTTGCTTTGTTGAATATTTCCCTATATTATTTTAATCTGGTTCAGGATGCACTTGAGAGTATTGTATACTGTGGCCTATGTGCCTTCTGTTTGACATCTATAAGCTAGATTATTGTGTGTGAGAAAGGGTGTAAAAGGAGAAATTTATGGAAAGTTAAGTTAATCACAAATGTTAAGGCCTCAAATGCTAAACCTAAAAGTGTTGATTACAGTCTCTAAAGAAGGTTTTTGGATAGGAAGGTAGATACTTAGAGTTGCACTCTAATGAAAACAATCTGGTAGCTATAGGAAGGATGGGTTTATAGATATAGAAGTCAGATTTTGTCAGACCATTTATGAGTCTATTATTATAATAGTCTACATAATATATATTGTATATAACAAGGTGGTTCAGTGAATAGAGTGCCAGCTATTTAGGAGGATTTTAATTCAAATCCAGTCATAGATATTTACTAATTATGTAACTCTGGGCAAGTCATTTAACCTTGATTCAGGTCCTCTTCTGTAAAATGATCTAGAGAAGGAAGTGACAAACAGCTGCAGTATATTTGCCAAGAAAAGTTCAAATGCAGTCATGAATTGTCAGACATAACTTATCAACTGAAAGAAAAAAAAGATAGATGGTGTAAGTGGAGAAGGATCATATGTGTGAGAGTTTATCTCCTGGATAACCAGGAAGATTATTATATAAATTGAAAAAGGAAAGTATTGAGAAAGAGTTAGAATAAAAAAATCCGTATCTTGGGCATAAGACTCAAACTCTTTTAGTCACAATTTCTTTATATTTCAATTGATATCTGCCTTACAAACTTTGCATGATTTTGTGAGTTCAGCATTCAATACAAGGGGGGAAGGGAAGGGAAAAATTATTAAGCACCTACTATGTGCTATGCACAGAACTTTATAAATATTACCTCATCTTATCCTTAAAACAACTGAGAGTTAGTTGCAATTATTAATCACCATTTTGAAGTTGAGGAAACAAAGTCAAATATAGGTCAATTGGCTTTCCAGGGTCCCACAACAAGTAACTGTCCAAGACTTGATATGAACTCAGGTATTCTTGGCTCTGGTCCCAGGACTCATCTCAGTGTGCCATAGATGCTATAACATCATGATACATTATTATTTTTTTTAATTATAAGTAATCATACTCCAAATCAGTAATCACACAAGAAATTTTATGCCACGTAGGGAACAGTAGAGTGCCACCAAAATTTATGTCTAATGCTGTTGAAAGGCACCCATATATTGGTTTATCTCACCTTATTCTAAAGGGGAAAATACTCTTAGATTATCTTGAATAGAAAATTTTCTCTAACTGGTTCAATATTCCACAGGAAGAAGTTAATGATAAAGTCAAGATATCAAAAACCTAATGGTTGTCTTGTTTTTAACAGTGAATCAGAAAAAAAAAATTTCTTTTTGTAACAGTGAATCAGAATATTTCACTGACTTGCTTGATGTCATATCAAATTCACTTATATTATAATAGTCATTTTACTTTTTAAAAAAAGCCCCAAAATGATTAGTAGTGGTGGGTATTCATGTATTTTAGGGTCTTAGTACATAAAATATCTTACCTACCTTGGCAATTCCCAGTCCTAGTTAATTCTGACAATTGCCTCTCTCTCTTCTCCCAGGCAGGTGAGCATTACTGAGGGAATCATATAACCAAGACAATCAATTCTACTACTGATTAATACTAAATAAACCAATTTAGATTCTGAGTATAATCAAATTGAATCTGTCTGAAATTTCGTCCACTCCTCCACTTCTAAGCCAAACCTTATTCTTAATTTCTCTTTCTGTCAATAAAAAAAAATCTAAGACCTAAACCTCACTATCATCTCTCCCTCAAACATATATTTTTTCCACTTACATCATCTTTCTCCAGTATCTCAATTCCTATTACCTGGACTCTTGAAATAATAGAATCATAAATTTCCTGACTGACGTCAAACTCTACTCCTATATATCCATACTGCCCATACCCACAATATTGTTCTTCCTAAAGCACAAATAACTTTTTGCTCAAAAAACCTCTGGTGCCTCCCATTATCTATAGATGAGGGTTTATATTCTTAGGTTTAATATTCAAGGCCATAAATCTTTGTCCCAAATCTCACTTTCCAAATACATCTACCATCACTTCCGTCACTACATACAATAATTTAGATAAATTGGATCAAGATACAGCCCTTTCTGTCTCAGTAGCTTTGTTCACTCTAACCCTTCATCCTCCTAACATAATTCAAATAGTTCCTGCCCATATAAATTCTTCAAAGGCAATAAAAATGAAGTAATATATCTCTCTCCTCTTTCTGTCTCTGTTTTTGTCCCCATGTCCCTGTCCCTTTACTTTTATCTTTGTATTTTTCCCTTTATCTCTTTTCCTTTATTTCTTTCTCCTTCTTTGTCTCTCTCAATCAAAATCTATCTCTTTCCATCTCTCTATATCTTTCTGTCTTTTTGGACCTGGGTATGCATTTTCCTCTGCCCCTTTCTCTCCTTCTTTGTCTCTTTTTCTCTTAACCTTCCTCTGTTTCTGTTTCTTTCTATCTCTTTACAAGTATCTCTTTGTGTTTCTGGTGCTGTATTTATCTCTTTATAGCTAGTTTCCTCCCTTTAGTTCTATATTTGTCTCTCTCTACTTCTTTGCTAATATGTCTCTTTATCTCTGTCTCTGTGTTTCACTCTCTCCTTTCCTCCTTCTTCTTCTTTCCTCAAAGTATTTTGAACATTTTTCTTGCCCTTTTGTGATGTTTACTTTTCTGAATTATTTCATAGCTATTGTTGTCCATGCTTTATCTTTACTGTTCAATTCTAAATTCCTCTAGAACACAAAAGTGTTTCTTATTCATCTCAATTCCCTACAACATTTATTAAGTGACTCCTGTGTGCAGAGTATGTGTTAGGCAATGAGGGAGATTCAAATCTTACATAAGATGTGGTACTCCTGGAACTTATAGTCCAATAGAAGAATAAGGCACACAGAAACATATATAACATATGGAGTTGCAAGTCTTACTGCACAGTGCCCTGCTCAGTGTAGAAAATTCAGTAAATGCTGACTTTAATTGAGATATATGATAGTAATGAATTTTCTTCCTTCTAATGAACAAATTAAAATAAAGAGAAAACCTATAAATATGAGAAATTGAGTAACAGACAGAGCTTTCCTTTGCCCTTTTGTATCCTAAACTGTCAAACAATGAGCTGCCATCTTTGTATTTGTGATGAAATAATGTGAGTAGTATTTATTTCTAGTATTTTCTCTTAAATATTCCTGAAAGATCTAAAGAAATAGGCCATTTTCATTTAGAATCTTTGACGCTCCAAGTTGATAAAGTGCAGTGGACATCTTTGAGGATTAAAGAAAGTCTTATAAGAAAATAAAATCTCAGCTTTTAAACAGATCAGGTGCTAGACCAGAGAACACTTTCTGAAGTTTCAAGGGAAATCAATGTATTATTTACACAAAGTCTTCAAGATTCAATAAGAAACCTAAAACAAAGGATTTTTAAGAGATAAACAGAGTGTGAATCTTCATAATCCCTGGCTTTTCTTTCCATCCTGAGAAACTCTCTCACTCATGAATGAACAAGTCACAAACCACACTACTGGTGCCTTACAAAGTTGTTGACAGGGTGAATGATTATCATGCAAGATGTGAAAATCTTTTCATTGTTATGAGAATTTCTGATCTCATCTTTCCTTTTCTGAAAGTCACACCTTAAAAATATAAATGTGCCTTGAAATACAAATACATGATGTATTTCCTAATTCTTCAGAGTTTCTTTGAATCTATGCATCTACTTGCTGCAAGAAAAAGCCTTACAAGCAGCTATTAATGGCCATCTATATGCCTACAACTAATTTATGTATGCGTCTGTGCACCTCTTGACGTATCATTACTTCTCTTTGAGTCATTTTGTTGTTTTTGTTGCTAATAAATTACCTAGTTAGTTTGAAGTCAAGATATTTTAAAGTCATTTGGGTAAATTTAGCAAAAGATCATTAAATGCAAATTTCCTTCTGAATGTAATGAAAAATCACTCACTAAGCACCTACCATGTGCCAGGCACTATGCTAAGACCTCTATGTACTTTATCTCCTTAGATCCTTAAAGCAACCCTTTGAAGTAGGTGCTATTATTATTTTTCCTATATAACAGTTAAGAAAACTAAGGTACAAAGAATTTCCCAGTGTCTCACAGGTAGCAAATGTCTAAGTTCAGCATTTGGATTTGGGTCATTTTGAATCCAGATCCAGCACGTCCTCCACCATATCAACTTAAACTGCATTCTACAAAAATAAAAAAAATCAGTTTCACACACACACACACACACACACACACACACGCGTGCGCGCACACACACACACATATCAAGAAGACATCAGCAATTCCCACTCTTTTCACTTACCTTTCTGTCTCTATTAAATCTTTATAAAATTATTTATGTATGTTTTGAGGGCAACTTTAGTGAAAATATGAGAAGGAACAGGCAAAATATAGTAGTGTTTTCTATATCAGGCCTTTTTTAGGCTATTGATCAAGTATAGAAGATATAACATCCAAAATAAAGAGCATATACATCATATCTCAAGAAATTATCAAGGAAAATTGCCCTAATATCTTAGAGCCAGAAGATAAAATAGAAACTAAAGGAATTTGCCAATCATGTGAAGGATATATCAACATGAAAATATCTACAAATATTTTAGTCAAATTCCAGAATGCCCAGATCAACCAGAGCCCAGCACAATGTTTGACCTGTAGTAAGCATTTAATAAACATTTGTTACTTAATTGACCTAATCCAGCTGTGCCACATTACTCTTTTTCCTAATGGCCTTTATAGTTTAAATCATTGATTCTCAATGTGTTGTCTATGAACTCCTGGGGTCTATAAGACCCTATCAAGAAGTTCATTAAGTCCAAAGTATTTTTTAATTGTAATAACATTATTTGATTATTAAAATACTTCTCCCTTTTCTAATTACTTGTCAGTGGGAAGCTACATTTTCTTCATGTTCTTTAATTACAACGGCATATTCATAATCTGTCTCCTTCCTACTTTTCCTTCTAACAATTTATTCCTCTGTCCACACTCTGTGATATGGTGATACTGCCTTCTTTGCTGCTCCATGAACAAAATACGCCACAACCTGTCTGTTCACTTCCACCAGATATCTTCACGTCTGGAATGCCATCCTTCCTTGTCTTTGCCTACTGGCTTCTTTCAAGTCTCAGCTAAAATCCTCTGTTCTACAAGAAGTCTTTCTCAGTCTCTCTTTGTGGTAATGTCTTCCTTCTCAGATTCTCTCCAATGTATTCTGTATATTTGCTTTTAATACATATATGTTTACATATGGTTTCCCCATTGGACTGTGAGCTTCTTGAGAGCAGACGTTGGTTTTATCCTTTTTTTTAATCTTTAGTACTTAGCATACTTCTTTGCATATAATAAGAATTTAATAAATACTTGCAGACTAGAGATGATTGAATCTATTTTCATATATAAGGAAGTGAATATTGGATGCCACTAAATGGGGTTGATATCACTTGGATTGTCCTCAACTTTGATAGGAAAGAACTATGATTTCATTTTTGAAAATCAGCTATAGAATCAATCTTAGGAGATCCCTTATTCTTTTGAAGTAGTACCATGAGAGACACTGTGATTTTCTTTGAGTGTGAAAAAATTTAAAAGTGATTTATCTATTACTTGTACATCTAAAAGTTCTCTTCTTCCATTCTTGAATATTTCTTCCATTCCTCCTTCAAATAATTTCACATGATAAATTTAAGATATGGCAAGATTAATTAAAATAAGGACCTGATTTAAAAAAAAAAAACATACTTTTAAAAGATCCTTAGAAATACTGGTCTATTTTCTTCTTGTTCAAATTTGAAAATGATATAGCACTTTTTGATGTCAAGAATATTAGGTCATATTAAGCAGTTCACTCCATTATGATATATGTCAAAATGTTTCCTTTAAGTTCAGAAATTATATGGCAGTTCTACAACCAGCTGATGAATCACATATAAAGAAAAGTTCTGGCTTTTTAAGTGAGGAAACCAAATTATTGATCTAAACGACAACACAGAGAGAAAGCAAACTTTAAAGAAAAGAAGGAAACAAGCATTTATTAAGTACTTCCAGTATCTATGCATCTATGTGCCAAGATTTGTGCTGAGGACTTTATAACCATTATCTCAAATTACCCTCGCAACAACCCTAGAAGGTAGGTGTTATTAATATCTCCATTTCACAGTTGAGGAAACTGAGGGAGTCAGAAGTGACACAAATGTTTGAGACCTGATTTGAACTGAGGTATTCCTGACTCTGCTCCCGTCACTGAGCCACCTACTGCCTACATCATCATAATTTTTTGTGTCTATCTTGTTTTCACAATTACACATAAAGCAATTGTTTGTGTATGTGTGTATACACACAAACACATATATGCATATACACACAGGCTTATATGTATATACGTGTGCAGATGTATATAGGTATATACTAATATATGTGTGTATACATATATGTGTATGTATGTGTATATATGTTCATATATGTATGTGTGTATGCATGTGTATATGTATATGTGTGTGTTTATATGTATAGATAGACAAATATAGATATATTTAAAATTTGAATGTTAAACCTTTTGATATATATGTTTAGTATTGATTTTTACTTCGTTGTCTCTTGTTCCTTTTAGCAAGATATAATTTCCCTGCTTAACTCTCAATCAGATACCTTTTTGCTTTTGGTTTTCTAAAATAATGATTGCTACTCGTTTGTTTGTTTTTTATCTCAGTTGAAGCAAAATAGATTCTTCTCCAGCTCCTTACCTTTAGTCTGAGTATGTCTCTCTGCTACAAATGTGGTGTTTTTTAAACAACATAATGAGGATTTTGATTTTTATCCATTCTGTCATCTAGTTCAATTTCATGGATATGTTCATTCCATTCACATTCACAGTTATGATTACGGTGTATCATTCTCCATCCTATTCTCATTTATCCTTCTCTCTCTCCTTTCACCCTCTCCTTTCTCACTAGTGTTTTTCTTTTGACCACAACCTCCCCTGATATAACTTCCCTTCTATCAGTATCTCCCTTCTTTACCTTCCTCCTCTTCACATTCCCATAGGATAAGATAGATTTTTATAGCCAAATGAGTGAATATGTTATTCTATCTTTGAGCCAATTCTGATGAGAGTAAGTGTTTGTGATGCCCACTGACCTATCTTTTCCTAAAGTGGAATAAGTGTGTTTCTCACTTTTCATAGTTACCCTACTCTACCTTTTCATTCCCTATTCTCACAATGCAATCCTCTTTTTCACTCATCAATTTTTATATCATCTTTTCATTTTGTTGGATTGTTTCTTGATGTTTCATGGAGTCATTAGTTTCTGTTTTTCTAATTCTGATTTTTTATGAATCATTTTATTCAGTGACTCTTCATATGTATTTTTCCATTTTGCCAACTCTACTATTTCAAGACTTGTTTTCTTCAGTGAATTTTTATACATTTTTGTTTCCATTTTCTGTTTTCTTTGTTATATTGTTGGATTTTTTATCATGATTCTCTCATTACTCTTAATTTTTTCCCAATTTTTCTTCTATTTCTCTTATTTGACTTTAAAAATCTTTTTGAGCTCTTCAAGGTTTTGTTTGTTTGTTTGTTTGTTTGTTTTGGCTTGAGACCATTTCATTTTTTTTTTCTCCGAGGCTTCACTTGTAGCTATTTCTATTTCTCTTTCTATCTCTATTTCTATTTCTATTCTCTTCTGAGTTTGTGTTTTTGTCTTCCCTATAACTGCAGTAACTTTCTTTGATCAAATTCTTTCTGTTTGGGATTTTTCTCATTCTCTGGCCTATTTCACAACTTTTAATTTTATGTTAAAGTTGGGCTGTTCTCCTGGGGTGGAAGGAGCACTATCTGAAGCTTCTTGTCTCACTACTGACCTGCTGTATTGTGGACTCTGGTTCTCACTCCTGTCCTGTGTTAGGGCCATGGGGCATTGCCATTGGCTTACAAGGTCCTGGCGTGGTGCTGGCTTGCAGGGACAGTGTCTGCACTAGACTGTACTCCACCTTCAGAGGTTCTAATTATCTGTCTCTCTATTGTTCTATGACTCTGGCTCTACTCTATTTAAAATTACTTTGTAAATAGTTGTACTCCCTTTTATACAAATTGTATCCCCAAGTAGAACATAAACTTCTTTTTGAGAAAAGTCTACTTTATTGTATCTCCAGAATTTAGCACAGTTTTTTGCATTGGGGATTGTAAAGATAAGAAAGTAGAAAGAAAGCAAAAGCTTTGACTCCACCAATGTAGCAAACTCCCAATTGGAAAAAAAATACCCTCTACCATTGCATATGGGAATTGTTTTTAAACCTAATCTCAAAGAATACCATGGAGAACTGAGAAAGTAAGTGACTATGGTTTGGAGTTGGGACTTAAACACAGTGTGTCCGTAATTTAAGGCCAAATAGCTATCCAGTCTAGATGGCTTCCTCTCACACCTAGAACATAAGAAATGTTCAAAAAATGTTCCTTGGATTGAAATAAGTTAAACAAAACAAAACAGGTCACACTCATTGGGGAAATTAAGCAAACTGTTGTAGATGAATATAAAAATAATATTAGTATGTCGTGAAGAGTGATAAAAGTAAGAAATTCAGAAAAACAATGGAAGATTTGCATGAATTGAGACATAGGAAAATAAACATAATTAGAAGGAGATTAAGCACAATGTCCAAAATTACCAGGCAGCTTGGTGGTATAGTGAATAGAGTGCTGAACTTGAAGTCAGGAAGACCAGTTCTAATACTGTCTGTCATTTACTGATGATGTGATTCTGGAAAATAATTTAACCTTTCTCAGTTTCCATTTTCTTCTCTGTTAAAAGAAGGAAATAATATCATCTACAGGGTTGTCATGAAGATAAAATCTAATAGTACATAAGAAGTGTTTTGGAAGACTTAAAATGCTTTATCAGTGCTTGTTGCTAGCAATCAAAAAGCACAACACCAAAAGGAAGGTAAAATCTGGGTAATTTCAGTTGTCATTCATAGATTTAGAAAAAATCATGAAATATAGTGCTAGAAACTCAAGATAGAGACGAGAAACTATTGGCGCAGGATGTTAAATATACTGTCAGATATGGTTATTATTCTTAAGTGCTTTCCATTGTTACATGGAAGGTAAATTTTGGTGTGATTGTGGAAGGGAGATCTCAGCCAAACTTTTAAAATTGACGTAGTTGAAATAAAAATGAAGCCATGAAGATTTTTCATGAAAAAAAAAAAAATAGATTGTGGTTCTAACTTCACATCCGATACTGATCATATCATAATTTAGTTTGAATCACTTGGGAGTTTTTTGTTTGTTTGCTTCCTCATCTCTAAAAATAAATTGATTTCCTTGTATAATGATCCATCTCACTAGAAGTTGAAAAGGAATCATGATGTATCACAATTATTTTTGAGGAAAAACATATTACATAAACAAAATCTTAACATTATAAATTTGATGATACTTTGGCAAGAATGAACAGTAGAATTTATCCAATTAGTGTATATGTGAGTCTTTATGTAATAAAGACTACCATCTGATTACCATCAGAAAAAAATGTATGATTTGAGTTACGCTTTTACAGATATACACACATATATATATATATATATACACATGTGTATATACACATATACATATATATATATATATATATATATATATATATATATATATATATATATATATATATATATATATATATATATATATATATATATATATCACAGTGATACCTAGAGACTTTTTCCAAGTGATTTTCCAATTTTTCACAATTTTAGATTTTCCTAAAGAAAGTGTTAACACAGTACTTACTGTTTAATTATTGCTAATGAAAACAAATAACGTTTAATTAAAGTATTTATAAATTTTGTGCTAAGAAACCTAAACTGAGTTACCAAAGCAAAGACTTATTTCTTTATCATTTCTCTACTGGCAAAACTAGTTAGATTTATTCTTAATTTTTAAGTATGCTTAGCAAAATATTAAATCTGTTATAAGTGCTGATATTGGATATCTTGAGGTGCCCTCATTTATACCTTTAGAGTTTAACAGAGTCCATAGCACATAGGAAGTAACAAATGCTACTGAAATGACTGACTGAAAGATTCCAGAAAGGGTGAAATTATGGGAAAGAGTAAATTAATTTAGCAATATTTTTTTTGCTTTTTTATGCCTCCTTGTCAATATACTACTAATTTATTTATATCAGTTAATGAAGTCAACAAACATTTACTGCATCCTTTCTCTATGTAAAACACTGTGTGAGAAGCCAAGGGAAGTATTAAGATCAATAAGGCAAATACTTTTATCAAGAAGTTTACCAAACAATAATCTGCATCATAGATTATATTTAGAAGCAGCATAGTAGAGTGGAAAGGCTGGTAGACTAAGTATCAGCAAGAGCAAGGAGAGCTGGAGCCAAAATGATGGAATAGAGGGACCATAACAGATGAGATCTCCTAAAATCCTCCTCCAAATAACTTTAAATTATGTCTCATATTTAATTCAGGAAGGGCATAGCCAACTAAAAGTGTGAGTGAGACTGTTTTGCCAGATAAAGACAAGTTAAAAGGTTGGAAGGAGATATCTGTGTAGGGTTGAGACTAGTGTGGAGTGGTAGCAGAGGCAACAATAGATATGAGACTGGAAGGCAGCTGCAACAGCAGTTTCAGGAGCTCTTGGCTCAGAGGCCAAAAAAAAAAAAAAAAGGATTGGAAAACTAATCAAAATAAAATTAGAAAAGATCCTTATGCTAGCACTGGGTGCAGAACCAGGAATTATCTGGCAATTCTTTTGCCCATGTGTAATGAAGGTCACAGCTCCAGAGTAGAGGGAAGGCCTTGTGCTTCCAGTGGAGCAGGGTTGAGGTGACACTTTCAAAGAAAAGAGGAGGACTAGTGCTAGTAACTAGAAGGGGTCAGGGGCCCTTCTTAAGTAAGAAAGACAACACAGACAAGAAGAGCAGAGACTACACATCTCCTGATATCACACCACTAGGGAAGTGCTGAAAACTTACAACCTCTAAAATAAGCTGTGAAAACATTAGGGTGAAAAAAACCTAAAACTTAAGACAATGCCTCACTTCCAAGGTGAGCATATCCCAATTCTAACATTAAGTTCAAAGTCAACAAATGGACTGGAATAATGAACAAACAACAACAAAAGGATCTGATTATGAACAGCTATTATGATAATAGGAAAGATCAAACATAAACCCATTAGAAGATAATGACATGGAAAGAGCTGCAAGCAAATCCCCCCCAAAAAATTGCAAATTGGATACATGTACAACAAGAGTACACAGAATAGTTAAACAAAGAAAAGGAAAATTATGTTTAAAATAAATGAATGGCAGAGGAAAATTGGAGAAAGAAATGAGGGTAGGGAAAAACTATGAAACAATAATTAGCAAATTGATAAAAGAGGCACAAAAACGTGGGAACTTATAAAAAAAGTAGAATTGACCAAATGGAAAAAGGAGCAGAAAAATCACATTGAAGAAAATAATTCCTTAAAAATTAAAAGTGGGCAAGTAGGAGCTAATGACTCCATGAGATGTTAATGAATAATAAAACAAAGTCAAAAGAAAGAAAAAACGTGGAAGAAAATATCTTCTCATCACTGTCCCAATTTTCCTACATCTTCTCCAACATTTATCATTTTCCTCTTTTGTTATTCTAGCCAATCTGATAGATGTGGTGTGCTCCCTCAGAGTTATTTTAATTTGCATTTCTCTAATCAATAGTGATTTAGAACATTTTTTCATATATCTATAGATAGCTTTAATTTTTTCATCTGAAAACTACCTATTCATATCCTTCAACCATTTATCAATTGGGGAATGACTTGTATTCTTATAGATTTAATTCAGCTCTCTATATATTTCAAAAATGAGACCTTTATCAGAGACACTGGCTGAAAAAAATGTTTTCCCACTTTTCTGTTTCCCTTCTAATCTTGGTTGCATTGACTTTGTTTGTGCAAAACTTTTTTAATTTAATGTAATCAAAATTATGCTTTACATTTCATAACGTTTTCTATGTCTTGTATGGTTCCATTTTCCATAGATATGACAGATAAACTCTTTCTTGCTCTCCTAATGTACTTTAAGTTTCATTCTTTATGTCTGAATCATGTAACCATTTTGACCTTATCTTGGTATACGATCTAAGTTTTTGGTCTGTCTACTTTCTCCAATACTGTTTTCCAGTTTTCCCAGAAGTTTTTGTCAGATAGTAAGTTCTTATACCAGAAGCTAGAGAATTACTTCTTAAGAGTCTAGTTTCAGATCTAGCACTACTAAGCTCTGATATTCCCAATTATCTTTTTATTTCTGTGAATATTCTTGGCTTTCTGGTCTTCATAATATCAATAATATGTTGGTAGGTTGATTGGTAAAACAGAATGAAGAAAATGATTTAGATCATATTATCATTTTCAGCTATAGTCATCTCACCCATGAATAATTAATATTTTCTCAGTATCTTGATGTCTATTTCAAACAGTAGTTTGCATTTGTATTTATGTAGTTCTTTTGAGTTTAATGACAGACTCTTAAGTTTACATATATATTTACATATATACATATATGTATATATATTTATAATATGGAGTTATTTCAAATATAATTTATCTGTCTTCCTTCATGCTTAGATTTATTGGTACTTTGTAGTAATACTGGTGATTTTCCTTGTTTTACTGTGATTATTTGTATGCTATAAGTTTGATGAAATTATAGCTTTAATTATTTTAATCAATTATTTTGAGTTCTTGAAGTACATCATACCATAATTTAAAAGTAAAACTTTGTTACTTCTTTGCTTATGGTTATTCCTTTAATTTCCTTTTCTTATCTTTTCCCTAAAGCCAACATTTCTAGAACCATCCCAAAGAGAAATGATGACAATAGAAACCCATGGTACACCACTGAATTTTATTGGAAAGAATTCTAGTTTATTCCTTTTATATATAATAGTGGCTCTTGGTTTAATAAGCATTATCTTAATGGTAACAAAATACTTTAGACATCCTGATAACAATTCATTTGAATAGCTCAAGTAATTGGGAGCTAATTAGATCACAGAATGAAATATTTCATTTAAAGATGAGCTTAAATTTTAGGAAATTCTTATATTGAAGAAAAAAAATTCCTCATATTTCATCCATGCAATAAAAGTGCTTATGTACTCTGAAACTATATAAAATAAATTCTATTCTTTTCCAAGGAAGAGTTGAAATTCTAGAGCCATATTCTCACTGATTTTCCTTTTTCTTAGATATATTACATATGCTCAGTTGATTCAACTATTTTTCATGTGATATCTTTTTGAAAATCTCCTCACTTTCATATTTGCTATATTTAGGACTTTTTTCCAGGTTGCTCATGTTAGTTGTCAGAGTGACTCCCAATAGACATCAAACAATTGCAGGCATTGGGTAGAATAGAACTTTTGAATCTATTGATCTGGACAGTCTACTCTTATTAGCAAGACCTAACACTGAATTTCAAAGGGAGTCTGGAAAGCAAGAGTTCTAATCTCATCTCTGATATCTACTGGCAAAATGGTCAAGTCACTTCATCTCCCACTTGTCCAGTCTTAGAAAATAAAGAGCAATATATGTAGCAATAATGTGTATTGGTAGAATAAGTTTCACTACTTGCCATTTAGAGGATCATGAGATAATCATGGGATTATAGGTGTTACATATGGAAGGCAATTTATAGATCAATTGATGCAACTTCTGATTTGACTGGTGAGAAAATATGTTCAATTTGTACATCTATAACTTGGTTTAAACTATTGGATTGATTTCTTTGATTCAGTGGATTTTGTGATCTGGATGTAGGGGAATGGACATGTGCACTGACCTCTTGCTAAGTGACAGACATTTCATTTAGCCCTGACCATCAGGTAAAAATTATGAACCATGACTGAGAAGTATATCAAAGAGTTATAACTATGAATATCACAGGGAACCCAAATTTTATGAAGAAATATCTCCTCTCTAGAAAAGCTAGAAAAATGCTTCCCACCTCTCTCTTTTGGGTCATCTCTCTTGGAGACAGATCCAATATCTATTTTCCTAATTATTGGGGCCTTTATAACATCGTATAAAACCCAAGACTTTCCATTCACCTAATACAAGTTCTTCTAACATACGGCAAGAGAACTTCTCTTCCCTATATCCACCAGAAATAATGGCAGCTACAAATTTAGTGCATGGAAGTAAGCGCTAGAAAAGGTGAACCTTAGGTAGGCCATATAGGACATCAAGTCGCTGCCATCCTGTGTGTGTGTGTGTGTGTGTGTGTGTGTGTGTGTGTGTGTGTGTGTGTGTGTGTGTGTGCATATTTCTTCCTTGAGCTCATCACTGAACAAAGATCCTTAGATCAAAACTTCGATTCCTGGTAATAACCTTTGTCAACCAGAGAAATAAGATCTTGAGTTGCTTTTGGCTTCCAAGTGTGAAATGACTGCTGTAATGACAGTGCTTGACAGATGATAAAATGACAATTAATGTCCTGAACTTGAATTACATAAACAGTCAAGCCTGACTAGCTAGAAGATTTTGACCTTGTGAGTCAGTAGGCAACAGGAGCCTGAGAAGAAAATGACATGTCTAGCATTTATTCAAAATTGTCTTTGCCTCCAAGAATGCATAATAGTGTAAATGCATTACTGTTTTCTTTGAAACTTTGGTTAAAATTCACACTTATGAGTCCTTTGTGTTTTAAGTATTTTGGGGAGGGGGAGGAAAAATTTTAAAAAAAATTGTCCAGTATCTGAAATTAATTTCATACATGGTGTATTGTTTTGCAGAATGGATCTGCTTAAACCATTTTGGAAAAAACCTATAAATTACCATTAGTGAAGTTTTGTTTGATAGATTTCCCCTAGTGTTCTACTAGGAATACAGACATAGCAAACCAGAATATGATAAAAGCCTCATTTTCCAGCTGTTTTGGGAATCTGAGAGCCTGGGACCCAATTCAGTCCATTTGAGTCCAGAGCAAGGAGGTCCTTTCCTGTGGAAGGGGATACTGTGGATCGTGGAAAAGAATTAAAAAAATTTTCAAAAATTCAGGGCCAGGAAAAAGACCTGGAGAACAATTAGACATCTCCCTCAAAGATGACTGGTATTTAAATTAGCATTGTAGATTGAGGTCTTTCCAGTAGTTTTCCATTTACTTAAGTACAATAATCAGGTTCACATTTCTCTGTCTGATCCTCAAGGATTTCTTTTTGTTTTATTTTATTTTATTTGTTTTCAGTGTTCTACAATCACTTCCATGTAACTAAGATTTTTTTCCCCTCCCTCGCCTTCTTTCCCCCCTACATCCGCACTCTGTCACTGAGATGGTGTACAATTTTATATAGGTTCTACATATACATGCATTTTAAAAGCATTTTTACCTCAGTCATGTTGCATAGAAAAATGAAAATGAATGGGACAAATCATAAAACAAACGAAACTGTAATACAAAAGAAAATAATCTGCTGGATTCTGCGATTGAATTCCATAGTTCTTTCTCTGAAAATGGAAGGCATTTTTCCTTAAAAGACCATTGGGAATTTTTTAAATCCATACTTTGCAATGAAGCACTACATCTACCAGAAAAAAATCCTTGCACACTGTAGTTGTTGTTGTGTGCAAAGTTGTCCTAGTTCTGCTCCTTTTGCTCAGCATCAGTTCATATAAGTATTTCCAGGCCTCTCTGAAATCTTCCTGTTCATCATTTCTTATAGCAAAATAGTATTCCATTACATTCATAAACCACAATTTATACAACCATTCCTCAGTTGATGGGCATCCCCTTGATTATGTTTTTGGCCACCACAAAAAGAGGTGGTATAAATATTTTTGAGCATGTGGGACTGTTTCCCATTTTTATGATCTCTTGGGGATACAGCCTTGGAAGCAGTATTATTGGGTCAAAGGGTATGCACAATTTTGTAACCCTTTGGGCATAGTTCCAAATTGCTCTCCTGAATGGTTGGATCCAGACACAATTCTAGCAAAAATGAATTAGTGTTCCAACTCTCCCACATCTTCTCCAACATTTATCACCATCCTGTTTTGTCATGTTAGCCACTTTGCTAGGTGTGATGTGGTTTCTCAGAGTTGTTTTGATTTGCATGTCTCTAATCAATAGTAATTTGGAGTATTTTTTTATATGACTGTAGATAGCTTTAATTTCTTCCTCTGAGAACTGCCCATTCGTATCCTTTGATCATTTATCAATTGAGGAATGACTTGCATTCTTGTACATTTGATTTGGTTCTCTATATATTTTAGAAATGAGTCCTTTATCACAGACACTAGCTGCAAAAAGTTTTTCCCAGTTTTCTACTTCCCTCCTAATTTTAAGTTACACTGGGTTTGTTTGTGCAAAAACTTTTCAATTTAATTTAATCAAAATTATCCATTTTGAACTTCATAGTATTTTCTATCTCTGGTTCAGTCAAAAATTCTTCCCTTCTCCATAAATCTGATAAGTACATTATTCCTTGCTTCACCAATTTCTCCACAGTATCAATCTTTATACCTAGATCATGTACCCATTGTACGGTGTCAGGCGTTGGTGTATGCCTAGTTTCCCCCACTCTGTTATTCAATTTTCTCAGCAATTTTTGTCAAAGAGTAGGTTCTTATCCCCGAAGCTGGGATCCTTGGGTTTATCAAAGAATAGATTGCTATATTAATTGAATATTGTGTCTTGGGTACCTAACCTATTCTACAGGTCTACCCTTCTGTTTCTTAGCCAGTACCAAGTGGTTTTGATAATTGCTGTTTTATAATACAATTTAAGATCTGGTAGAGCTAGGCCACCTTTCTTAGCGTTTCTTTTCATTAGTTCCCTTGATATTCTGAACCTTTTGTTCTTCCAGGAGAATTTTGATATTATATTTTCTAGCTCTACATAATAATTGTCTGATAGTTTAATAGGTATGGCACTGAATAAGTAAATAATTTAGGTAGAATTGTCATTTTTATTGTATTGACTAAGCCCACCCATGAGCAACTGATGTTTTTCCACTTAATTAGATCTGACTTTATTTGTGCGAAAAGTGTTTTATAATTGTGTTCATATAGTCCCTGGGTTGGTTTTGGTAGGTTAGACTCCCAAATATTTTATAGTGTCTATCCAAGTTTAAATGGAATTTCTCTTTCTATCTCTTGCTGTTGGGGTTTGTTAGTAATATATAGAAATGCAGAAGACTTGTGTGTGTTTATTTTGCAATGTGCAACTTTGCCCAAGTTGTTCATTATTTCAAGTAGTTTTTTACTTGAATCTCTGTAATTCTCTAAGTATATCATCATATCATCTGCAAAGAGTGATAACTTAGTTTCTTCTTTGTCTATTCTAATTCCTCCAATTTCTTTTTCTTCTTTTATTGCTACAGCTAAAATTACTAGTGCCATATTGAATAATAGTGGTGATAATGGACATCTTTGATTCACCCCTGATCTTATTGGAAATGTATCTAGCTTATTCCCATTGCAATTAAGGTTTGCTGAAGGTTTTAGGTAGATACTGCTTATTATTCTATGCAAAGTTCCATTTGTTCCTATATTCTCCATTGTTTTCAATAGGAATGGATGTTGTAAATTTTGAAAAATTTTTCTGCATCTTTTGAGATAATAATATGGTTTCTCTTAGTTTTGCTGTTGATATGATCAATAATGTTAATAGTTTTCCTAATATTGAACCATTCCTGCATTTCTTGTATAAATCCTACCTGATCAAAATGTATTATTTTCATGATTAGTTGCTGTATTCTTTTTGCTAAAATCTTATTTCAAATTTTTACATCTATATTTGTTAGAGAAATTGATCTTTAATTTTCTTTCTATGTTTTGACTATTCCTGGTTTTGATATCAAAATCACATTTCTATCATAAAAAGAATTTTTGAGGACTCTTTTTTCCCCAATTTTCCCAAATAGTCTATATAGTATTGCTATTAACTGTTCTTTAAATGTTTGACAGAATTCACTTGTGAATCCATCTGGCCATGGAGATTTTTTTTCCTAGGAATTCATTGATGATTTGTTCAATTTCTTTTTCTCAGAAGAGGTTTGTTAAGTATTCAACTTCATCTTCTCTTAATCTGGGAAATTTATGTCTTTTAAAATAATCATTCTTCTCACTTAGATTGTCGAATTTATGGGCATACAATTGGGCAAAGTAATTTCTTATTATTGTTTTAATATCCTCCTCAGTGGAGGTGAGTTCATCCTTTTCATTTTTGATATCAATAGTTTGGTTTTCTTCTTTCTTTTTCTAATCAAATTGACCAAAGGTTTATCAATTTTATTGGTGTTTTCATAAAAACTCTTAGTCTTATTTATTAGTTCAATAGTTTCCTTAATTTCAATTATTTTAATCTCTATTTTGGTTTTCAGTATTTCTAATTTGATATTTGTTGAGGATTTTCAATTTGTTCTTTCTAGAGTTTTTTTCAACTGCATGACCGATTCATTGATCTCCTCTTTCTCTATTTTATTCATGTAGGCATTCAAAGATATAAAACTTCCCCTAAGAACTGCTTTTGCAGTATCCCATGAGATTTGGTCTTTCTCTTGAATGAAGTTGTTGATTGTTTCTATAATTTATTGTTTAACCCATTCATTTTTTAGGATTAGATTGTTTAGTTTCCAATTAGTTCTTGGTTTATATTTCCATGACCTTTGATTACATTTATGATCTGAGAAGTGTGCATTGACTATTTCTGTCTTTCTGCACTGGATTGTGAAGTTTTTATGGCCTAATATGTGGTCAATTTTAGTATATGTTCCATGTACTGCTGAAAAAAAGGAATATACCTTTTTATGCCCATTCAGTTTTCTCCAGAGATCTATCATATCTAACTTGTCCAAAGTTCTATTCACCTCCTTAACTTCTTTCTTGCTTATTTTGAGGTTAGATTTATAAAGTTCAGATAGAGGGAGGTTGAGGTCCACCATTAGTATAGTTTTGCTGCCTGTTTCTTCCAGTAACTCTCTTACCTTCTCCTATAAGAATTTGAATGCTAAACCACTTGAGACACATATGTTTAGTAATGAAATTACTTCGTTGCCTTTGGTGTCTTTTAGCAGGATATTGTTTCTTTCCTTAACTCTTTTGATTAGATCCCTTTCTGTTTTTGCTTTGTCTGAGATTAGGATTTCTACCCCTGCTTTTTTTTTATATCAGCTGAAGCACAGAATATTTTGCTCCAATCTTTTCCCTTAACCCTGTGTGTACACTCTCGCTTCAAAAGAGTTTCTTGTAAATAACAAATTGTTGCTTTAGGGTTTTCAATCCATTCTGCTGTCTGTCTCTGCTTTATGGGACAGTTCATCCCATTCACATTCACAGTTATGATTACTATCTGTATCTTTCCCTCCATCCCCTTTCCCCTTGTTTATGCTTTTAGTTCTCCCTTCTCCCTTCCTTTCCAAAGTAGAGTTTTAATTTTTGACTACTGCCTCCCTCAGTCTTCCCTCTCTTCTTTCAGCCCCGCCTTCCTTTTCATCCCCTTTTCCTTTACTACATCTTCCCTCCCTTTTAGCTTCCCCTCACTTTTCTTTCCCTCTTCCCCTCCTACTGCCTATAGAGCTAATTATATTTCTATATTTACTGAGTTTGTTATACCCTCCTTGAATCCAATCAATGAGAGTGCCTCTCAAACAATGCTTATCCCCCCCCCCCACCTCTTTCCCTCTAATATAATATATTTTTGTGCCTCTTCCTGTGATGGAATGTATTTTTTTCTGCCACCTCATTTTCACATTTCCCACTACAATCCCTTTGCACCCTTAAATCACGATCATGACATCATTTAGTTTATACCCACTCCCTCTATCTATGTATATCCCTTCTATATTTCATAAGAAATAAACAGTTTTCAAAATTAACAAGTATCATCTTCCCTTACAAGGATGTAAACAGTTTGTCCCTATTGTGTAACAAGTTTTCTTTTTTTTTTTTGCTGTTTACCTTTTTATGTCTCCTTCAGACCTGCATTTGAAGATCAAATTTCAATTGAGTTCTGGCCTTTTCATCAGGAAGATCTGGAAATTCCTCATTTCATTGAATGTCCATCTCCTTGCCTGAAATATTATGCTCAACTTTGCTGGGTAATTAATCCTTAGATGTAGTCCCAGATCATTTGCCTTACAGAATATCATATTCTAATTCCTTCAGTCTTTTAATGTAGAACCTGCAAGGTCCTGTGTGATCCTAACTGTAGCTCCTTGTTATTTGAATTGTTTCTTTCTGGCTGCCTGCAGTATTTTCTCCTTCACTTTATAGTTCTGTAATTTGGCAATAATATTCCTTAGAGTTTTCACTTTGGGGTCCCTTTCAGGGGGTAAATAGTGGATTCTTTCGATGATGATTTTGCCCTCTCGATCTAGGACTTCTGGACAATTTTCCTTGATGATTTCTTGGAAGATATTGTCCAGGATCTTTTTTTCATCATGACTTTCTGGTAGACCAATAGTCCTTAGATTTACTCTACTGGATCTGTTTTCCAGGTCAGTTGTTTTTTAAGTTAGCTATTTTACATTTTTTTCTATCTTCTCATTCTTTAAATTCTGTTTGACTAACTCTTGATGTCTCATAGATTCATTATCTTCTGCTTGCCCAATTCTATTTTTTATCAAATTGTTTTCTTTAGTTAACTTTTGCATCTCCTTATCCATCTATCCAATTGTTCCTTTTAAGGATTTATTTTCACCAGTTAGGTTTTGTTCTTTCTTTTCCACTTGTAAAATTGTCCCTTTAAATTCTTCTGTGATTTCTTTTTTCATATTGTTAAAGTCACGGTCAGTTTTTCTTCTATTTCTTTAATTTGGGTTTTAAAATCCTTCCTGTGCTCTTCCAAGAAGATTCTTTGTGCTTCAGGCCAGCTCATATTCTCTTCTGAAGTTTCAGATGGGGATACAGTCTCAATGCTGACCTCTTTGGTATTTGTGTTTTGGTCCTTGTCCCCACAGAAAGATTCTATAGTCTTTTCTTTTCTGCTTTGCTTCTTACACATGATAATAACCCTTTTCCTGCCTTTTAAAATAGATGTCTACATCTGTGGCACAGGGAACTCTGTCCCACAGTTCTTGTGCCTAAAACTAGAGGCTTTGTGTGTTTTGGCCTCTGGTTTTCTCAGCCAGAAGCTAAAATGCTGCAGCTTATTTGGTGCTGTGCTGGCTGGTGTTCGAAAGCAGAGTCCACGTGAGGTCTTTTTTTTGGGTTTCCCCTTCAGTCACCCTGGAGCTAGCTTATTAAGTGTGGGGGAGGGGTGGTCTGGATGCTGTACTTCTCTTCTGCTGAGATAGAGAATAGGCAAGCTTAGCTGACTGCACTAGTGTCTTCCTGATTCCCCTGGGGTGCTGAAACATGTCTGGGGTCCTGATGTTGGTAGTTACTGGCTTCACCCCCCTGAGCTTCAGGATCTTCTCCTTTTTTCTTGAGGTGGGGCTGTCTAGGACAGCTCTGATTCTGCACTGGTTGCCTCAGCTACAGCAAGAGGAACCCTCCTTAGTGATCTTTCTAGCCTCACAGGATAAGCTTTTGTTTACCCCATCTTTTTTAAGGTTTGTCCTGAGGATATTCTCAGGCCTTACCAAGGTCACCAAGGGGAGGGAGATAGCAATTACAGATCACTCCACCATATTGACTCCTGGACTCCTCAAGGATTTTTTGACAAATTATGTGAAATATGTTGCTGAAATCCAGAAATACTATATCTACAGAATTATGAGATCAACTATTCTATTATCCACAAATAAAAGAAAAAACAAAACTTAGTCTCTATAACTTGTTTCCTTGTTGAGTTGGATAATAGGATTATCTAGTTAAAGTTGGGGGAAAAAAACTTACTGGTTGTATAATCACAACCCAAAGTTTTACATAAAAGAAACCTGAAGCCAAAGAAACTCAATGAGTTAGTAAATGTCACAGAAGCAGTGAGTGGCTGGGTTGCCATTTCCTGTCCTCGGACTGTACATTAATCACTCCCCTGTAACCCACAGCATGACCAGTAGACATGGGGACAATCAGTTTGTTATAATTAAATTAATTTGAGGACAGTTTAAATATGCCCTTAAAGTAGGAAAGGAAAACAGCAAAAAATGGGCAAATTTTGGAAAACTCTTTCTTTTTTCATGATTTTCTTTCTTGTGCTCTAGTTGCTTTGGGCTTGTGGGGAACTAGCAGGAACCCTAGAGATTGGCTTTATTGAAGCAGCTGCGTGATGGTGACTGTGGAAGGAATACTTCATGTTTAGAGAAAAACATTGTAAAGAAATAACATGATCAACTTAAAGGAAAATATGGTTCTTTCCTGAATCTGTTCCATACAGATATTAGAAGTACATGAATGGGGGGAGTAGCCAAGATGGTGGAGTAGATAGACCCACATATGCTAGCTCTTACCCCACAGCCCATAAAATACCTGTAAAGAAGAACTCTCAACAAATTCTAGAGCAGCAGAAGCCACAGAAAAATGGAGTGGAGGATATTTCTATCCCAGAGAAAGGTCTGTTGCACACCAGATGTGGAGCAGAGCCCAGCCCTGCCTTGGCCACATGGCACAAAAAGGAACAGATCCAAGCAGACTTCAGGGACAGAATCTCCAGCAGCAGTGTAGATCCCTCAACCCACAGACACCAAAGGTCATTGAGAGGATCTTCTCAGCTGTCCAAGGGGGCAGCAGGGTATCCCCATAACTCAGGACTACTCAGGAGGAAGTAGTACAGGCAGCAGCAGGCTGGGCTCCCAAAGCAGGCAGTAGCCTGCATCCATTGTTGAAGGTCTCCTTGGCCCCCTCCCCCCCCCCGAGGGAACTGAACCCTGTGTGGTGGCCCTGCTCCTACCTGAGCAGCCGATTCTAATCTCACACTGAATAGCAGCTCTGCCTCCACCTAAAACCCCTGAGGCTTTGGAGCAGCTCATCTGAATCTCAGCCCCTAGTGCTGGCTTGGAGGAACTGGAGGCCAGATAGTTGTGGAGAGGAAACTCAGAAGTCAAGTAACTGGCTGGGAAAATGCCCAAAAAAGGGGGAAAAAAATAAGACCATAGAAGGAGACTTTCTTGGGGAACAGATGCCTTTCCCCATCCTTTCAGATGAGGAAGAACAAGGCATACTGTCAGAGGAAGTCAAGGCCTCTGCCTCCAGGGACTCCAAAGGGAACTTAAACTGAGCTCAGATAATAGAAGACCTTAAAAAACAAGTTGGCAGTTTCCTAAAGGAGAACTAAAAATATGCTGAGGAAAATAACAGCTTTAAAAAGAGACTAACTCAGGGGTGGAGCCAAGATGGCAGAGTAGAAAGACACAGATACGGAGGATCTCCCCACACAGCCCATAAAATACCTGTAGAGAGTGACTCTCAACAAATTCTGGAGCAGCAGGAGTGGAGAACAACAGAGTGGAGAAGATTTCCTGCCCAGAATTACCTGAAAGGCCCATGGGAAATGTCTGCTGCATGGGATGTGGAACAGAGCCCAGCCCAGCCTTGACCATGGCCTACGGCTCATGAACAGCCCTCGGGGTAGAAACTCCAGGAGAAGCAGCAGCAGGTTTGCAGATTCCTCAACCCACACGCGCCAAAGTCAATGACAGGGTTTTTTCATCTGATAGGGAAGGGAGAAGAGCCTTCCTATAGCTCCATCCTTACGCAGCCACCACAGAGGCCATATTGGCAAGCACAGCAGCTGCATCCATTGTTGGAGTGTAAAAACCATGGGGGCACTTAGGAGCTGATTCTTGCCTCAGCTCTGTGTGGAGGCCCTGTGGGAGGTGGTCTTTGTCTCACACTGAATGGCGACCTTGCCCATCCAGCTTACCTGAAAATCAGCTGGCAGTGCTGACTTGGCAGAACTGGAAGCAAGGTGGCTGTGGAGAGGTAACTGCTAAGATTCTGGGCACAAAAATCCCTTCCTGCACCCAGACCAGTACACACTTGATTGTGCCACCTTGGAGGAACTGAGATCTTACAGACTGCCAGAGTATACCCTACACTTGGCAAAGGACCCAAAAGTAAAGTAACTGGTTGAAAAATGCCCAAAAAAAGGGAAAAAAATAAGGCTATAGAAGGTTACTTTCTTGGTGAACAGATATCTTTTTGCATCCTTTCAGATGAGGAAGAACAATGTTTACCATCAGGGAGAGACATAAAAGTCAAGGCTTCTGTATCCCAAACATCCAAAATAAATATTCATTGGGCTCAGGCCATGGAAAAGCTCAAAAAGGATTTTGAAAATCAAGTAAGAGAGGTAGAGGAAAAACTGGGAAGAGAAATGACAGAGATACAAGAAAAGCATGAAAAGTGGGTCAATACCTTGCTAAAGGAGACCGAAAAAAATGCTGAAGAAAATAACACCTTTAAAAGTAGGCTAACTCAATTGGCAAAAGAGGTTCAAAAAGCCAATGAGGAGAAGAATACTTTAAAAAGCAGAATTGGCCAAATGGAAAAGGAGGTTCAAAAGCTTACTGAAAAAAAATAGTTCTTTAAAAATTAGAATGAACAGATGGAGGCTAATGAATTTATGAGAAACTAAGAAATCACAAAACAAAACCAAAAGAATGAAAAAATGAAAGATAATGTGAAATATCTCATTGGAAAAACAACTGACCTGGAAAATAGATCCAGGAGAGACAATTTAAAAATTATGGGACTACCTGAAAGCCATGATCAAAAAAGAAACCTACACATCATCTTTCATGAAATTATCAAGGAAAACTGCTCTGATATTCTAGAACCAGGGGGCAAAGTAAATATTTAAAGAATCCACCAATCGCCTCCTGAAAGAGATCCAAAAAGAGAAACTCCCAGGAACATTGTGGCCAAATTCCAGAGTTCCCTGGTCAAGGAGAAAATATTTCAAGCAGCTAGAAAGAAATACTTCAAGTACTGTGAAAATACAATTAGGATAATACAAGATCTAGCAGCTTCTACATTAATGGATCGAAAGGCGTGGAATACGATATTCCAGAAGTCAAAGGAACTAAGACTAAAACCAAGAATCACCTACCTATCAAAACTGAGTATAATACTTCAGGGGAAAAATGATTTTTCAATGAAATAGAGGAAATTCAAGCATTCTTGATAAAAAGACTAGAGCTGAAAAGAAAATTTTACTTTCAAGCACAAAGAATGAAGAGAAGCATGAAAAGGTAAACAGAAAAGAGAAATCATAAGGGACTTACTAAAGTTGAACTATTTACATTCCTACAGGGAAAGACAATATTTGTAACTCTTGAAACTTTTTTCAGTATCTGGGTAGTTGGTGGGATTACACACACACACACACACACACACACACACACACAGAGAGAGAGAGCACAGGGTAATTTGAATCAGATTGGATCATATCTTAAAAAAATGAAATTAAGCAATGAGAGAGAAATATACTGGGAGGAGAAAGGGAGAAATGGAATGGGGTAAATTATCTCTCATAAAAGAGGCAAGCAATAAACTTTTCAGTGGAGAAAAAAGGGGGAGGTGAGAGAAAAAACATGAAGCTTACTCTCATCACATTTGACTAAAGGAAGGAATAAAATGCACACTCATTTTGGTGTGAAAGTCTATCATATAATACAGGAAAGTGGGGGAAAAGGGGATAAACAGGGTGGGGGGAATAACGGAGGGCAGGGCAGTGGGAGGAGGGAGCAATTAGAAGTCAACACTCTTGGGAAGGGATCAGATCAAAGGAGAGAATAGAAGAAATGGGAGGGGCAGAAGAGGATGAAGGGAAATACAGTTAGTCTTACACAGCACGACTATTATGGAAGTCATTTGCAAAACTACACAGATGTGGCCTATATTGAATTCCTTGCCTTCCCAAAGGGAATGGGTGGGGAGGGAGGGAGGAAGAGAAGTTGGAACTCAAAGTTATAGGAACAACTGTTGAGTATTGTTCTTGCAACTAGGAAATAAGAAATACAAGTAATGTGGTATAGAAATTTATCTTGCCCTACAGGACAAAAGAGAAGATGTGGATAAGGGAAGAGAGGGATGTTAGAAGGGAGAACAGATTGGTGATAGGTCTAATTAGAATGTTTGGCATTTTGGGGTGGGGGGAGGGGAGTAATGGGGAGAAAATTTGGAACCCAAAATTTTGAGGAAATGAATGTTGAAAACTTAAATAAATAAATTTAAATACAAAAAAAAAAAAAGAGAGACTAACTCAATTGTAAAAAGAGGTCCAAAAAGCCAATGAGGAGAAGGAGGTTTTAAAAGCAGAATTAGCCAAATGGAGGAGAAGGTTCACAAGCTCACTGAACAAAATAATTCATAAAAAGAGAGAGCTGAGTTCAGGGAAATGAATGCCACAGACCAAGCAGTTAGCAAACAAAACCAAATATTTGAAAAAAATAGAAGATAATGTGAAACATCTCATTGGAAAAACAACTGAACTGGAAAATAGATCCAGGAGAAATAATTTTAAAAATTATGGGACTACCTGAAAGTCACGACAAAAAAAAGAGCCTAGACATTATCTTACATGAAATTATCAAGGAAAATTGCCCTGATATTCTAGAATCAGAGGGCAAAATAAATGTTGAAAGAATTCATCAATCACCTCCTGAAAGAAACCTGAACAGAGAAACTCCTAGCAATATTATGGCCAAATTTCAGAGTTTCCAGATCAAGGAGAAAATACTGCAAGCAGCTAGAAAGAAACAATTTGAGTACTGTGGAAATACAGTCAGGATAATACAGATTTTGGAAGCTTCAACATGAAGGGATCAAAGGGCTTGGAATGGGATATTTCAGAGGTCAAAGGAACTGGGATTGAAACCAAGAATCACCTACTCAGCAAATCTGAGTACAATACTTGAAGGGAAAAAATGGTCATTCAATGATATAGATGACTTTCAATCATTCATATTGAGGAAAAAAACCAGATCTGAAAAGACCAGGTAAACAGGAAAGAAAAATCATAAAAGACTCTGTAAGGCTGAACTGTTTACTTTACTACATGTAAAGAAAATATTTTTAACTCTTGAATCTTTTCTCAGTATTTGGGTAGATGAGAGATTGTACATACACATATACACATACACATATATAGATAAAGAGTACAGGGTGTGTTATATCAGAAGAGATAATATCCACATAAAAAAATAAAAATTAAGAGTTGAAGGAGGAAAATTCTGGGAAGAGAAAGGGAGAAATGGAATGCGGCAGGCTATAACTCATAAAAGATATAAGAAAAATCTTGTTCAATGGAGGAGAAAAGGGAGAAGGGGAGAGGGGAAAAATGAAGCTACTCTCTCCACATGTGGCTGAGGGAGGAAATAACATACTCACTAAATTTGATATGAAAATTTATATCACAACACAGGAAAGTAAGGGAGGAGGTGACAAGTGGGGTGAGGGGAATGTTAGAAGGGAGGGTAAATGGGAGAAGGGAGTCACTAGAAATAAACACTTTCAAGAAGGGACAAGGTCAATTGCAGGTAAAAAAATACGGTGGGCGATAGAGTAGGACAGAGGGCAATAAAATTATTATTACATAACATGATTATTATGGAAGTCTTTAGCAAAAGAACACATATTTAGTCTGTATTGAATTGCTTTCCTTCTCGGTGGGACTGGCGAGGGAGAGATGTTGGAATTCAAAGTATTAGAAATGAATGTTGAGAATTTTTATTGCATATAATCGGGAAATAAGAACTACAGGGAATGGGGTATAGAAATTTATCTTGCCCTGCAAGAAAAGAGAGAAGATGTGGATAGGAGAGGGGTGGGGTGTGATGGAGGGGAGGGTACATGAGGGAAGGAGTAATCAGAATGCAAGGTATTAGGAAGAGGGGGGAGGGGAGTGTTGGGGAGAAAAATTGGACATGTTACAAAGTGAGATAAAAGAAATTAGTATTAAAACAATTGACTGAATTAATTACTGAGAATAAATCAATGACATCTTTAGTTTGGGGAAAAGAATTTCAGTCTAAATTCCCTAGAAGAAGGTAACCTCTGGTCAAATTTGGCATTGATGGAAAAGTTAAGGTTTTAATGGCAAATTTGATTTTATGATTGCTATTTAATCAGGAACTAGAACATGTATAGAAAGGCATGTAAGCCACTTAAGACTTGCCTCAAAAGATGTTCCTTAGCCAAAGTGAAATTATAATCATATTTGTAACCTGGTTATTGGAACATGCCATTTTTAGATACTATGGGACTATTAAGTGACTGTTCTGAGTCTAACTCCATGTATGGGAAGCAAGAAAGGCAATCTGAACCTCCAATCCATGATGCCAGTATGCTGATGAAATGCTGGTATGTACTGCAAAAGGTGATCTCATGGGAAGGGTGGGAGAGTGATTGTTCAGCCTGGGCCTAGGTAGGATTCTCCTGACTCAATTTCCCCACTGACACCTGGCAGACTTTAAGCCTGACTGAATGCAAGTGGACAATCTAATCCTGCCTGGAATTGACATGAGATTGGGGAGATATTGTATCCCTTCAATGTCCCTAATCTAGGTGGCAATTTCCTATAGTCGAAAGGTTTGTAAGCTTAATACCACATCTACTGAATTATAGATTATTGGTAGGGGAACATCCAAGGTTAAGTCTAAAATTAAGCTATTAGGCCTAGGACTTTAGACCAACAACAATAAGTTAGGGTCCTTTAATTCATAGTAATACTGTGGAGACCATTAGGTCAACAGCTTATGAAGTTCACAGCATAAATATTATTTGTTTCTCATCTGGTAAAAGAAAAATCCTTTTGTCATCCATATTGTAAATGCTTTATAAAGAAGTGTCACCTGACCAAAAGTTTGAATTGTTTTATCCTTTATAAACTGTATTAAAAATGAAAAATTAAAATTAAAAGAAAAGAAATACATGAATGACCACTTAAGATAACTTAAGGAATGTTTTTTCTATGTAAAACTGACACTCTAAGAAATGGGAGAATCAATCATTTAGAAGGAAGGCTAGGCAAATATAATTTTAAAATTGATTATAACTTTTTCAATGCTGTCTTCAGATATTTGTATTAATGTACATAATATGCACATGTGTGTGCATATATACATTGATTATATGTATAATTAAAATTAACATATATGCTTGTATGGATTAATAAATTTAGATATATAGATTGATATGGATGAATAAATTTAGATATAAGTTCAGATACATGAGCTGGACCTGTGATTTTATTGGCAGAGGGAACTCCCAGGGGAGGAAATGCATTCTATGCCCTCTATCAATGGAAGTTGACTTTCGATAGATAGTATGCATGTATGCATGCATCCATGTATATATACATGAGTGTGCAGACATACATGCATATGCACATATAAACAAGGCACTGTATGTAATCATTTTCTATATACATGCATAGACAAGGTACATGTATATGTACATGCTACATGTATGTGTGTGTGCATACATGAGCATCTGTGAATTCATGTATCAATGTGTTGCACAAATGTATGCCTACCCCAGCAACTTCCTTGATCATTTTTCCTACTTGGATATTTCTTATAGGATGTCAGAAAGTCATCTCAAACTCATGTCAAAAATCAAACTTACTATCTTATCCTCAAAGTCATGCCTCTTACAAACCTCCCTAATTCAATTGAAGGTACCACCATTCTTCTATTTTTGCAGGTGTAAAATCTCAGAATTATCTTTACATTATTACTCTCCCTCAAGTCATACAAACAGTCTATAGCCAAATCTTGCCATTTCTTTCTCCACTGTATCTCAAATTTGACACCATACAACTCACAAGACACTACTTAAGTTTAAACCCTTACATCTGATGCCTAAGGGATGGCTTCAGCCTGCAAAGTGGCCCTCCAGTCTCAAGATTTGCCCACTTCCTGGATTTACCTAAGTGATTTTCCTTAAGCAGACGTCTGACTATGTCACTCTCCTACCAAATAAATTCTAATTATTCCCAAATTCCTCTAAAGATGCAATATGAACTCCATTTAACTTAAAAGGAGTTATTAGGAAGTGTGAATTACAGAGTTGGTTTAATATTGCAGGATGATTGGTTTCTGGTGATGATGAAGTCCAGAAGAATAGTCACATGGGAAATGAACATATGTGCATGTATGTATGTGTCTGTAGGTTTACTTATTTTTATTTCAAGTAAGTTTATTTTTGACATATATAACTATGTATGTATATATGTTGGCAGGCATTACTTAACTATGCATGTATTATTCATGTTTCTACAAATATGTGCATATATATCTTACTATATATTTTATAATTAGTGTTGATTATACTAATTAAATAATATTACATATAATATTTAGATAAAATAGTGTGCTAGTATATTATGCCAATGTTGCATTCTATTATAATTATATATGACATTATATTGTATATGCATATGTAAAATACATAGTATCTATAGAAATGCACTTGACTACCATACTTGCTTCAACTACTTACTTTCATAATCTCGTTTTCATTCACAAAATGTCTGCCTTCTCCTTACCTCACAGATGTGTGTGTGTGTGTGTGTGTGTGTGTTTGTGTGTTACTCCTTTATTGCCAAAGAAGACCATGACTTGCACTTGACTTTGTTTTGAGTGAGGGAGGGCTGTGCAGGCCACCAGTCTTACTTCTCCTATGGAACCATCTGGCCCAGGATGAGGCAATTGGGGTTAAGTGATTTGCCCAATGTCATGCAGCTAGTGAGTGTCAACTGTCTGAGGTGAGATTTGAACTCAGGTCCTCCTGACCCCTGTACTGGTACTCTATCCACTGTACCACCTAGCTGCCCACCTCACGGACATATAGACATTATTTTTAAGGAAAGCAGTGAATTACTCCAACTATCCAGATAATTCTGATAAAAATAACATACCAGTCTCATTATCTTGATAATGAAAGTGTTTTTAATTTTTTAATTCCATATGTTATTTTATCAGTCATCCATTTAACTTTGTATGTGCATACTGTATTAAATATTGTAATACAATATTAAGTCATTTATAGCAAGAGAATTAATTTAGGAGAATAATTTCTTAGGTCTGTTGAAGATATAAAATTATAGAATATCATCATTGATCCTATCCTGAGAATTGGGGAAATGTTGAATGTGTTGAAAAGCCAAACAATCCTGAGTAATATTATTCAAATGAAAACCTCAAATTTTAGAGGCATTTTGAAAGATGTTTTCTTAACTGTATGAGAAATATAAGGAAAATATGCATACAGTCTCTCCCACCCATAAGGTAATTGATTCATATGATTGATAAGGGGTTGACATGCAGTGTTTTGCTGAGAGGGAAATATCTGCTTTCAAGAGTAATAGCTTCTCCTATCTATCTGAAAGGAATTGACTAAATGCCACAACTATATGGGCATTTAAGAGCTATCATCTCATCATTAGATTTATAATCTCCTAGAAGACATCAAAATAGAACTTGTCTACCTCATGAAAGCCCCTGAACTCATGTTCATTAATGTCCAAGAGCTACTTTAGGGACCTTGTTCCTCTAGAGAAGAACTAAACTAACAAAATGGTCAGACTCCAAATTCTTACATTGAAAGTTTTGCACCTATTTTCTCCCTTCTGTCACTGTGGAATCAAATACTGGGATATCAAATTTATAGAAAATTGAATTTAAAGCATAGGCCTCAGATAAATTAATTTGAACTCTACATTTTACAAGCTAATCATTTATTGAAACACAGCCTTCCTGAAAGTTTTGACTTGTACTATAATGAATCAGAATATAATAGCATTTTTTTTTAGTAAAAAAAAGAGGGGGGCAGAGCCAAGATGGCAGAATGAGAGAAACTCTTGCCTATGTTCTAAGACAAATTCCTTCAGATTCCTCTAAAAATAGAATTTGAACAAATTTTAGAGTGTCAGAATCTAATAGGAGTCAGAGTGAGGCAGATTTTAAACACAAGACAGACAAGAAGGTCAATGGGAAGGATCTGTTGCAAAGGGCTGGAGGAGCACACAGTGAACAGTGTACAGACTGTTCCAGAGCAGATCATGTCAGAGCAAAGCCAGGCAGGAAGTCCAGGGCAATCTGAAGCAGCAGCAGCACTGTGGAATCTCAAACCTATCAGCCCAGGACTGGAGTCCAGTGCACCTTAGCGAGAGAAAACACAGAACAGCTGCAGCAGGGAGCTTCTGAGACTATCGGCTCGCAGATTAAATGTCTGTAAGTCACATACGTGAACTTCTGCCAGGTGGTGGAGTAATCAGTAAATGCTCTATCCCTCTCCTTGTTGACCTTGAAAAACTCAGAGAATATTTCTTCAGGAAAAATCCTGAAACAGTAAGATTAACCGAAGAGGTAAACAGTCTCTTATCCCATGAGGCTAGGAAAATCACAAAGAGGGTTAATTCTTGCTGTGGCTGAAGGGGATCAGTGCAAAAGAAAAATTGAGCAATGATTTTAAAAATATATAAAAAAAAAAGAAATCACAGAAGAATTTAAAAGAAAAATTGGACTAATAGAAAAGGAAGAGCAAAACCTAACTGGGAAAATTGGATAAATGGAAAAGAAAGTATAAAAACTAACTGGATGAAATAGCTCCTCAAATGGAACAATAGGACAGATGGAAAAGAAAATGCAAATGTTAACTGAAGAAAACAATTTGACAGAAATTAGAATTGGGCAAGCAGAAGGTAATGACTCTATGAGGCATCAAGAATCAGTCAGATAGAATCTAAAGAATGAAAAGGTAGAAGAAAATGGAAAATATCTAATTGGCAAAACAACTGACTTGGGAAATAGATCCAGGAGAGTAAATCTAAGAATTATTGGTCTACCAGAAAGCCATGATGAAAAAATGAATCTGTTTCATTAATTATTTTAAAAGTTTTGTGATTCGTGATGTTTTCCATCATCCAGGACATCCTTGAAGTTATAGGATATGAATTATTATTCTCTAATATCACAAATTTTTTTGACTTATTTTCCCTTTCTATATACCTCAATTTTTGATTTACAACATTCATGCAAATGCTATTATAATTTCTAGAAATTTCTGTCAGTGTCCCTAGAAGTGTATATAAGATCAATATGTCTTGTACCAAATTAATACACTTAATTGATAGATATATCTTTATTGAATAACCACCTTCCACATAAATGTTTGATATGATTTGTAAAATATTTTCTTATAGAGTTGGTCATTCAAATATACTAAGTGGAATGACACAACCAAATTACACCCTTCATTTTGCTTGAGCAAGGTGATGAAACATATAATCAGCTAATTAAATGAATTGCAAAACTGAATGTTTGCAAAGTACATTGTTTTTTTTTTCTTGTCTATGTTTTCTTTCACAATATGTTCATTATGAATTGGTTTTTGCATTAGCTATATCAAACTGCTTACCTTCTCAATGGGGGGAGGGATGTCAAGGAAGGAAGGGAGAAAATTTGAAACTACAAGTTTTAAAAAGAATGTTTAAATTATTTTTACATGTAACTGCTAGCTTCCAAAACATCACTTCACAGACATGGGTATTGTAGTCAGGGGGTATGGGCTTAAATTGAGGCTTCTTCACCTAGCACCTATATGACTTTCAACAAGTCATGTAGCCAATCTGATAGATGTGATGTGGTACCAAAGAGTTATGATTTGCATCTCTCTAATTAATAATGATTTAGAGCATTTTTTTCATATGACTATTGATAGCTTTAATTTCTTCCTTTCAAAACCATGTATTCATATCCTTGGACCATTTATCAATTGAGGAATGACTTGTATTCTTGTAAATTTGACTCATTTCTTTATATATTTTAGAAATGAGGCCTTTATCATAGACACTAAGGGTAAAACTTCTTTCTCTGTTTTCTGCTTTCCTCATAATCTAGGTTGCATTGGCTTTGTTTGTGCAAAAACTCTTCAACTTAATGTAAGGAAAATTATCCATTTTGTATTTCATAATGTTCTATGTCTAATTTTTGATCATAAATTCCTACATTCTCCATAAATCTGAAAAATAACCTATTCCTTGCTCCCTTAATTTGTTTATAGGATCAGCCTTTATACCTAGATCTCTACATATATATTATGTATCCATTTGAACTTTATTCTGGTACATGGTGTCAAGCATTGGTCTATGACTTCAATACTATTTTTCAGTTTTCTTAGCAGTTTTTGCCAACAATGCTTATCCCAGAAGCTGGAGTCCTTGGATTTATCAAGAAGTAGACTGCTATAATCATTGACTACTCTGTCTTGTATAGCCAACCTATTCCACTGATTTACCCCTGTATTTCTTAGCCATTAGGAAAATTGGACTATAATTTTCTTTCTCTGATTTGCCTCTTCCTGGTTAAGGTATCATCACCATATTAGTATCATAAAAAGATTTTGGTAAAACTCCACCAATTTTTCCAAGGAGTCTATGTAATATTGGAAAAAAATTGTTCTTTAAATTTTTGATAAAATTTGCTTGTAAATTCATCTGACCCTGGAGATTTTTTCCTAGGGAGTTCATTGATGACTTGGTCAATTTCTTTTTCTGAGATGAGGTTAAGTATTTTACTTCCTCTTCTGTTAATCTGGGCAATTCATATTTTTGTAAATATTACTCCATTACAGTAAGATGGTCAAATTTATTGCCATACAATTTAGCAAAATAATTTCTAACCACTGTTTTAATTTCCTCTCCATTGGAGGCAAATTCTCCCTCTTAATTTTTCATACTGATAATTTAGTTTTCTTCTTTCTTTTTTAAAATAAAATTGATCAAAAGTTGATCAATTTTATTAGTTTTTTTCATAAAAATAGTTCTTAGTTTTTTTTTATCACTTTAACAGTTTTCTTAATTTAAAGTTTATTAATCTAGCCTTGGGTTTTCACTATTTCTAATTTGGTATTTAATTGGGGATTTGCAATGTGTTCTTTTTCTAGCTTTTTCAGTTGCATGCCAAATTCATTCAGCAATATAAAATTTCCTTGAAGAACTACTTTGGCTGAATCCCATAAGATTTGGAATGTTGTCTCATTGTCATTTTCTTAAATGGAGTTATTGATTGTTTCTATACTTTGTTGTTTCACCCACTCATAATTTAGGATTAGATCATTTAGTATCCAATAAAATGTTGGTCTATCTTTCCATGGGTCTTTATTACATATAATTTTTATTTCAACATGATCTGAAAAGTATGCATTGCCTATTTCTGTCTTTCTGCACTAGATTGTGAGGTTTTTATGCCCTAGTACATGGACATTTTTTGTATATTTGCCGTGTACTCCTGAGAAAAAGGCATATTATTTTGTATCTCCATTCAATTTTCTCCAGATGTTTATCATATGTACCTTTTCTGGCATTCTATTTACCTTCTGTACCACTAAGGCAATATTCAGAGCATTAAGGGTGACTATGAATATGATAACATAGTTCTGAATCACAAAGTATAATAGACTCTCCATATAGAAGGAAGAAGAAAAACTTTTATTCAGATCCCAGGAAGTCAAATCTCAACACCAGAAAACCAAATCTGTCATAGCAACAAAGAAATCAATACACATTAGCATTGCAGGGCACAAAGTCATTCCCAAGCATCCTACTCCTCACCCCTGCTGGGGCCTTTCCACAAACAAACACTCACAAGACTAGCCGTGCCTGACTGTGTCCTCTCTCCTCTGCCCCAACTCCTCACTAACTTCCTCCTAATTCTGCTCCACCATTCCTATTCCACTCATTCAGCAAACTCCTTCAATCACATGTGACTTAGGCTTCCATGTGATTTGAGCAGGTCTCATAGACCTATTAAGAAATGGAAAAGCTCTTCCCATTTAAATTGCCATTACATTTGGCCCCAAATTTTTTTGTATTCATTCCATAGGTCAGTGGGGCAACTGGTTCCAACATAATTTTAACATGGATAACAGAAAATAAGCATATAAAGGATATCTTAGGCAAGTGGTGTCAAAAGAACTTTACAACAATATAACAGAGATCACACAAAATAAGTACATAAAGCAAAGCTTTATGTTGGGGCTTGATCATGAGCACCTCATTCCACCCTTGAATGAGTAATGCCTAAAACCATGAGGTAAGGGGTGAAGGTCTCTTCTTCTATAGCTACTTCATGCTGAAATTGGACATAGAGCTGCCTCTGTCCCAAGAGGTCCCATTCAAGATGTCACTTCTTCAGCTGGCATCTAGAGTTTGGTTGATGTGAGGTCCAGGAGTGACACATCATAGTTAGGAAGAGGGGGTGACATCAGGCTTAAATGATCAGACATCTGCAGGTGAAGGGTATTAACCCTACAGCAAACATATCTGACAAACAAGGTGAACAGACAAAAAGTCAAAAAGAAACAGAGATAGTAACCAGAAGCAGGGTAGATAGGGTTAGCAGTGCTTCTGGAGTCCATGACACCAATATCATAGCCTCATTCTTAATAGAATATATGAATTAAGGGTAGAACTTGGTAATAATTTTCTCCTAAATAAAAACAGTTATGGTATTTTCTTCCCTATGTGCTATAATTTCCACAGTCTTTGAAATATTGTCTGACTTCTGTATTACCAATACTTTAGATCCCAATTTTATTCTATCCGTAGAACCCAACCCTTCACTTCCTCTGCTAGGTATTTCTAAGGAGGGTCCATTATTACAAGGGACATTATTTCACAAGGAATAATAATAACTTTTACAATTCTGTCATTTTTGTAAAACTGCATGGGTTCTTCACTTGCATTTTGGAATATCACAATTTCTCCCTGACAATTAGAATCTACCACACAAGTCAATACATGTATTCCTTAAGCTGCTAATCCCGATTTAGGTAATATCAGTCCAAAATGATTTTTAATTATGTAAAGCACTGAACAAATGATCCTTCCATTGTTGATAAAAATTATTATAACTTAACTTCCTTAAGTGTTCTTTCAATAATCCATTCATTGTTTCAGTTAAGCCAGATGCTTGTGGATAATAAGAAAAATGATATATCTATTCTATATTGTTTCATACACAGTATCTCTTCATTCCATTACCTTTGAAATGTGACCTATTGTCAATTTGGATCTGCACTGTGGTTCCATAATATAGATTTATGATATCTAGAGTTTTGCAAGTGTTTTTTCTGGGTCATATTCTTATAGGAAAAACCACTAGTACACTTGAATCGGTATCAACACAAGTACATATAAATTTGCATCCTTTATATTGGGATGGGGGTTCACTAAAATCTATTTGCCACATTTGGACTGGTACTTTTCCCCTTCCTATCTCTCCAGTTGCTACTCAAAGAACAGTTTATTTCTTTTTCAATTGACATATACAGCATCCTTCTGCTCCATGTTTTAATAATGAATGAGAGATACTAGTACCTTTGTCTTATGCCCACTAGTGTGTGGCCTGGACCCCTAAATGGCTAACCATTTGATGGACCCATTTTGCCAGTACTGGATCATCAGTTGATGTCGAAGTAGGGACAATGTGTTGAATAGTAATTTTTGCTAGTCAATCAGCACATCTATTATACTCACATTCTGGCATGGTGAAGGCCTTATGAGCATCTACATGAAAAACTGCCAGATTAGTAATGGAAGACATGTCCCATATATCTTCTCATAATTCTTTGCCCCAGGCTTGTTCATTGCAAATTTCCCAATTTTTTTTTTCACATGGGAACAGATGTAACTAGCCCATTAGCTACCACCCATGAATCACTGAATATGTGATACTGTTCTAATTGTTCCATTTCGTGTACTGCATTAGTTCAGTACATTGACTATTTCTAATTATCCCAGTACTTTTCAGATCTGTCTAGTACATGGTTTATAGGCTAAAGCTTTGCAATGTCTTTTGTGGACCAAATATTTTGCTGTCCCATCAGTAAACTACGAATGTCTCTTTTGTTTTTCATGTAATCCATCATATCCCTCATTCCATTTTGCCAAGGACTGTAACAACTTTTGCTTTGCTTCAGAGGGTGTGTCATTTCTCTCAGTATCTATCTTTGCTATAGATTCATGTAAAGCAGAAACTCCAGTCTGCCTACTTTAGATCTATTTTGAGTGTACCATTTCCATTTAATTACTCTAGACTCTTGCACATGTCTAATTCTGTGGCAAGCTGGGGTATTCATTACCCATGTCACAATCAGGATTCCAGACCTTAATATTACTTCATCCAAAGTCACTTGTTCAGTCTCTATCGAGTTTCAATATGCAGTTAACAAATGCTTTTCAAAAGGAGTATATTGAATTCCAGGTGAAGGGAATTTTCTAGACCAAAATTCTAAGGGTACATTTCAGCTTTGTTGTTCTTACTATAAACTCCATTTTGCATATTCATCTTATACAGTCATTTGTAGTTTGACCCGGCCACTTTGCATAGACCATAAATCTAGAGCCAATTATATAGTGGTCTTTGCTTCTTCAAAAGTTTTACTCTGCTCAAGTCCCCAATGAAATTCATAATTTTTCCTCATTTTATATCAGGGTTTCAAAATTTGTCATAGATGCAGTATATGGTGTTACCAATATCCAAATAATCTTATAAATTTTGGGGCCTCTTTCTTATTGGTGGGGATAGGAATATCCTGAAACTTTTGTAGGGCTTGCAGGACAGTCTCAGAGTCCTTGATTCCATTATATACCCCAAATTTTTACAGTTTGAGCTGGGTCTTGAAACTTTGCAGGGTTAATTTCCCATCCTTTGCTTTTCTCTTCAGTGCTTTTAGCCCATTTCCCTGCTAGGGAGGAATCAGGTAAATCCTGGGATATCCATTTCTTCCTGTATAGCCTTTGTACCTCCAAATAGAGATTTTACAACTAGGGATCCTGTTTGTGAGGTCAAATGTATTGCTAAGGCAATATTCACAGCAGTGAAAATGACTATGAATATGCTGGCATAGTTCTGAAATGCAAAGTATAACAGACTCTCCATATGGAAGGAAAAAGTAAAACATTTGTCCAAACACCAGAAAGTCATATCCAGACACAAAAATCCAAATCATTCATAGTAACCAAGAAGTCAATATACATTAACACTTCAAGGGAAAAAGCCATTTCCAAATCTTCCCCCACCTAACTCCAACTCCCCACTAGGACCTTCCCACAAATATACACTCACAAGACTAGCTGTGTCTGTCTGTGTCCTCTCTCCTCCACCTCAAATTCTCACCAATTTCTAGTTTTTTTCCACCTTTTCAGCAAGTTCTTCCCACCTCATGTGACTTAGGCTTCCATGTGATTTAGGCAGGTCACATAGCCCTATTAATGAATGGGAAAAATCTTTCCATTTAAATTACCATTGTACCTACTTAACTTCTTTCTTGTTTATTTAGAGGTTAGATTTATTGAGTTCTGAAAGAGGGAAGTTAAGGTCCCAAACTAGTATAGTTTTGCTATCTATTTCTTACTGTGATTCCCTTAACTTCTCCTCTAAGAATCTGGATTCTATACCACTTGGTGTATATATATATTTAGTAATGGTATTATTTCATTACTTTTAGTGTCTTTTAGGGTAATATAGTTTACTTCTTTATCTCTTTGATTAGATCTAGTTTTGCTTTTGCTTTTTCTAAGATTAGGATTGCTACCCCTGCTTTTTTTTTTTACATTGGCTGAATTATAATATATTCTTTTTAAAAATTTACTTATTTATTTTCAGTTTTCAATATTTATTTCCACAAGATTTTGAATTCCAAATTTTCCCTCCATCTTTCCCCTCCCCCGACCCCCAGACACCATACATTCTGATTACCTGTTCCCTCAATATGTCCTCCCTTCTATCTCACCCCTCCCTTCCCTTATCCCTATCTCCTCTGCTTTCTCATAGGGCAAGATAGATTTCTATACTCTATTATCTGTATTTCTTATTGCCCAGTTGAATGTAAAAACAATTTTTAACATTCATTTTGAAAATTTTGAGTTCTAGCTTCTCTCTCTTACTCCCTCCCCACCCATCTCCACTGAGAAGGCAAACAATTCAGTAGAGCTTATACATGTGTAGTGATGCAAAAAACTTCCATAAAAGTCATGTTGTGAAAGACAAACTATATTTCCCTCCATCCAATTCTGGCCCTAATTTATTCCATTCTCTCTTTTGACCTTGTCCCTCCACAAAATTGTTTACTTCAAATTATCCCCTCCTCCCATTTGCCCTCTCTTCATCATCCCCCCCCACACCCAACTTATCCCCTTCTCCCCACTTTCTTGTAGTGTCAGATAGATTTTCATGCCAAATTGAGTATGCATGTTATTCCCTCATTAAGTCAAATGTGATGAGAGTAAGCTTCACTTTTTCCCTCTCACTTCCCCCCTTTTTCCTTCCATTGAAAAAGCTTTTGCTTGCCTCTTTTATGCGAGATAATTTGCCCCATTCCATTTCTCCCTTTCTCCTCCCAATATATTCCTCTCTCGCTCCTTAATTTTACTTTTTTAGATATCATCCCTTCCTATTCAACTCACCTTGTGCCTTCTGTCTATATGTATATAATCCCTCCAAAAAGCCAAAAACTGAGAAAAGTTTCAAGAGTTATAAATATTGTCTTTCCATGTAGGAATGTAAACAGTTCAACTTTCTCTTTATTGTTTACCTTTTCATGCTTTTCTTGATTCTTGTGTTTGAAAGTCAAATTTTCTATTCAGTTCTTGTGTTTTCGTCAAGAATGGGTGAAAGTCCTCTATTTCGTTGAATGACCACGTTTTTCCCTGATGTATTATACTCAGTTTTGCTGGGTAGGCGATTCTTGGTTTTAATCCTAGCTCCTTTGACCTTTGGAATATCATATTCCAAGCCCTTCAATCCCTTAATATAGAAGCTGCCAGATCTTGTGTTATGCTGATTGTATTTCCACAATACTCAAATTGTTTCTTTCTAGCTGCTTGCAATATTTTCTCCTTGAATGAGAGCTCTGGAATTTGGCTACAGTATTCCTAGGAATTTTTCTTTTTGAATCTCTTTTGGGAGGTGATCAGTGGATTCATTCAATATTTATTTTATCCTCTGGTTCTAGAATGTCAGGGCAGTTTTCCTTGTTAATTTCTTGAAAGATGATACCTGGTCTCTTTTTGAAATCATGGCTTTCAGGTAGTCTTATAATTTTTAAAATGTCTCTCCTGGATCTGAGTTCAGTTGTTTATCCAATGTGATATTTCATATTGTCTGCTATTCTTTCCATTCCTTTGGCTTTGATTTATAAATTCTCGACTTTTTCATAAAGTAATTAGCTTCCATCTGCCCCATTCTAATCTTTAAGGAATTATTTTTTCAGTGAGCTTTTGAATCTCCTTTTCCATCTGGCTGATTCTGCTTTTTAGGGCATTCTTCTCATGAATTTTTTGGATTTCTTTTGTCATGTGGGTTAGTCTATTTTTTAAAGTGTTATTTTCTTCAGCATTTTTAGGGTCTCCTTTAGCAACCATTGCCATGTTTTTCATGATTTTCTTGCATCACTCTAATTTCTCTTCCCAATTTTTGCTCTGCTTCTCTTACTTGATTTTCAAAATTCTTTTTGAGCTGTTCCATAGTCTTAGACCAATTCATATTTTTCTTGGAGGCTTTTGGATGGAGGAGCTTTGACTTTGTTTTCTTCGGTTTGCATGCTTTGCTCACCAAAGTGAGATTCTTTAGTCTGATTATTCTTCTGATTTTTTGCTCATTTCCCCAGTCATTTACTTGACTTTTTGAGCTCTTTGTCAAGGTAGCTCTCTGCTTCCAGTGCGGGTAGGGGATGTACTGTCGGCTGCTCAATCCTCTCACAATCTGTGGACCTAGAACTTCAGAAACAGTGGCTCCAGCTGCCCCCGCTGCTGCTGTGGCTTGCCATGGGTTCCTCTGCCCCCTCCCCCCTTTGCTTCCCTGGAGCTGGGGCAGGACCACTCCACTCTCCTGCACTGATCCCACAGACATTTTCCACTGACCTTCTAATTTATTCTAAGAATTTGGGGGTCATGAAGTCTGAAAACTTCCATAATTGTGAGAGATTCAGTCTCTGCAAGACCTGCTTAGGTCTCCTCTGTGCACTCACAGCCCACATTGGACTGTGCTCTGCTCCCAGCCTTGAGTGATAGACACTTCCTGGAGACCTTTCCAGGTGTCTTGGTCTGGATATTTGATTTACTCCATCATTCTGTGGGTTCTGCAGCTCCAGAATTGTTTAGAGCCATTTTTTACAAATATTTGCCTGGGCTTGATGGGAGCATTCTAGAAAGTCCACGCTGTTACTTGGCCATCTTGGCTCCAGCATAATGTATTCTCCTCCAATTTTTTACATTAACCCTGTGTGTATCCCCCTATTTCAGAGGTGTTTCTTGTAAACAACATATTGTAGCAGTATAGTTTTTAATCCATTATTCTTTCTGTCTCCATTTTATAGAAGAATTCATTCCATTCACATTCACAGTTATGATTACTATGTGTCTTTCTCTTCATCTTCTTCCTCCTTCCCCCATGCTTTTATTTCTCCCTTCTCAACAGAGTTTTCCTTTTGACAACTGCCTCCCTCAATCTTCCCTTCTTTCTACCAGTCCCCTGCCTTTTCTTTCCCTTTTCCCTTACTACTTCTTCCCTACCTTCTAATCACCACCTCCTTTTGTTTCCCTTTTCCTTTCCTACTTCCTGTAGGGAAAGTTAGATTTCTATACTTAACTGAGTATGTTTTTCATTCCTTGAACCAAATCCAAATGACAGTAAAGCTCAAACAATGTTTATCTTCCTCCCTTCTTTTCCCCTACTATAATATTTTTGTGCCCCTTCACATGATGTAGTTTACCCTTTTCTGCCTCCTTCTTTTTTCTTTTCCCTTTACTATTCTTTTGCACCCCTTTCTTAGTTTTTATTATCATCACATCAGTTAATTTATACCCACACACTATATCTATATATATCCTTTTTAATATGTCATAATAAATATACAATTCTAAAAATTAATAAGTATTATCCTCCAATATGAATGTGAAGGCAAGCAAAGTAGAATCTTTAGCTGTTTTTGTTTATACCAAGAAGTATAATGTCTCTGAATAATGTGATTGAGGAGGACCTTTTCCACCCATTGTTGGGCCTTGGAAGATTTGTAGGAAGGCCTACACCTTTTTCTCAAGGCATGTGATGCCCTCTGGCTCTAAAAAGTATATAAGGACTGAGGTGCGGTTTTACTTTGGGGTTTAGTTTTTGGAAGAAGGTTTGTGTGCCAGATATGAGTCTGGGAAGACACTAAGCAGCCCCCTGTCTTTGAAAAGCACCAACACAGATGTTGGTGCTTTCCTCTCAGGTAACTATAGTCCAACATTTCGACATGTCTATTGAGTTGTGATAAATGTATTGTTTACTGTTAGACAGTTTGGAAGCACTGTCTGTTGATTTAGATCTTTCTGTATTTTCTCTGAAGTTCAGGGAACTGACTTTTTCCCCTGAACCAACTGAACCATACATGTGCTGGATTAAAGTGATTGTTAACCCCCAAAAGTTGACTTTTCTTTTAGAGAATAAGATGTTGGGGTACTTACTGATACAATGGGGATGTAAACAATTTGTCCATATTGAATAACAAGGTTATTTTATTCTTTTTTATTCTTGTTTACCTTTCTATGCCTCTCTTGAATCTTTTATTTGAAGAAGAAATTTTCCATTGAGCTCTGGATTTTTCATCTTAAAGATCTGCATATCACTTATTTTATTTAAAATTCATCTCCTTGCCTGAAATATTTTTTTTACTCCAGGGATAGTTCATAGCTTTATTAGACATCATTTGTTCTCTCTCAGCAGCTAGAAGGAGAATGAGTCCCAAACAAAAGAATCTTTTATAACTTAAAATACATAGTATCAATACACATTTGTACTGTTAAATCTATAAAGCACATTTCTTAATTAGTCATAATCATTAGATCTATTAAAAAACTCCTTTTTCATTCTCCACCTGCTGGCCTTTTATTTATCACTATTTTTAACTGGCCCAAGACAATTTCATTTTATTTTGAAGGCACTCCAAGCAACCAAACGCTAGATAATTATTTTCTTAACTAAAATGATTAAAATCCATAAGGGTCAGCATCAAAGGGTCACTATAAGCATGTCTTTTTCCTTCCTCTTTCTCATAGCCTTATTTTGCTACTGGTGTTTTTAACCAAGCAATGAGCCAGAGTCATGAGTGCAGAGTCATGGAGTACATAGTCTACTGACCAATATGTATATTACCATAATGCCCCTATAGACAAGTTAAAAATCCTGGAAACATTGAAAATTAGTTTCATGAAGTCTGACAAATATTTTAGACATGAACAAACCAGACATGTTATTTTTAAACAGAACATATGATCAATTTAACATGAAAGCATAACTTTAAGTGTATCTAGTGTCTGAGTGGTAGGTATTAGGACAAGATCTTTTGAAAAGTCTTAGAACTCAAAATACAGAGCAACTCCTACTTGGAGATGAAGAATGCTGATAAGGGATGCTCTCATGTTCTTTAAGCCAAAACCCCTAGATTTCTAGTGGTTGCATTAGCTCTAAGGGATCAGCTTACTCAGCAATAATTACACCGTAGGGAAGAAAAGCAGTCAGTACTCCCCCACATTCTCAAGACACTTATTTGTAGCAGAAAATCAGTTTATAATTCATAGTGGTAGTATCAAGTTATAGTAACATTGAGGAACTTGCACAGTGCTTTTTACACAATAAATGCTCACTACTTCTTTTTTAATCTCAGTTGTTCTCATCCATAGTGATGTATTGGCTGGATTGATTAAATACTTATTCCAGCAGCTGGTACTGCTCAATGAACTTCTCACCTTTCACATTAGATACAAGCTCCTTGAACATTGGAATTAGTTACTTGTATGCCCAATGATTAGCACAGGTATAGGCACATAGTGGGTATTTAATTTTAAACTAGTGAGTGCTAGAGACATGCTGGTAAGTCTTATTCTCCAATTTTTTCTAGACTCCAAAGATGACCTGGATGATACAATTATCCTGGTAAAATATGTCATTCAACATATTCTCGTAATATCCTAAAATTTCCTATCTTAAAGTTATATTTTATATTGGCTATATTTTAATCGACTATTTTCTGATAAGATATATGTTGGTAGTGTAATTTCATCGGTAAACTTTTTACAAATAAGACAGCTTTGGACACTTTGGGAGTCTTACTTATTATCAACCAATCATTATTCAATGGAAGAGTTTATCCCTTTTCTGATTTAAGTGCCAGATCTGCTTTTCAATGTTTCACTCTGACTCATGTCATCTCCCTACTCAATAAATTCCAGTGGCTCCTTATTACCTCCAGGATCCAATTCATAATCCTATGTTTGGCTCTACAAGGGGCAATATAACCTTGTTCCCCACCCATTTTCATTCTTCTTATACCCTGCCCCTTGCTATATACACTCTTCAATGCAGTGACACTGGCCTTGTCCCACATGCCTGGAAAGCTCTCCCTCTCATTTCTGCCTACTAGCTTCCTTCAAATCCCAACAAAAACCATCTTCTCCAAGAAATCTTTCTCAAATCCTCTTAATGCCTCTCATCTTTTATTTCTTTTATCTGGCATATAGTTTGTTTGCACATATTTGTTTGTGGTCTCCCTCATTACCTTGTGAGCTCCGTGAGAGCGGGTATGGTTTTTTGACTCTGTTTCTATGTCCAGAGGTTAACACAGTGCCTAGAACATAGCAGGCACTTAATAAATGTATACCAATTTTCTTTGTTCTATACTTAAAGATCTATCTCTTTGTTTTGAGCTATGTATCAAATTCCTAGAGCCCGATTTGCAAACAAGATTTTGATAAAAGAAGACATGTTTTAAGAGTCAGAAAGGGTGTTTTGGGGATTTGGTCTTTGGAGTTTTGGTATAATATTTTTTGCAGGACACAAAATCTGTCTTTCAAGGGACTCATTCTCAATACCAAAACAATTTGTCTTAGCATGGAAGTTTTGAAATGGGGCAGGCAGAGGAGACATGTTTACAAAAAGGAAATTTAGGAATAAATATAAAAAATAGGGTTAAGATTCTGAGTCTATAGAAAGGTGTGACAACATAAAGATAAAGTAGAAATAATGACTAAAGATCTCCCTCATTTTCCAGAGGGGCTGACGTTGAGAGGGAACTATTTCATCCACCTAAAACTAAACTGATTCCCTCCTTCCCCCATTACACCTTCTTTTCTGATGAAAAAGGCTGATGATAAAAAAGAATATTTTTACACATTCAAGACGTTGATAGGATTTTATCTTCACTGTGTCTTCACTGGTACCTAAAAAGATTTGAGCTTTGACTATAAGCTTTCCCACAGTCACTACATTCATAGGTTTTTTCCCCAGTATGGATTCTCTGATGATTAATAAGCCCAGAATTCTGACTGAAAGCTTTTCCACATTCATGACATATATATGGTTTTTCTCCAATGTGGATTCTCTGATGTTGAATAAGGATTGAACTCTGGCTGAAGGATTTCCCACACTCATCACATTTATAGGGTTTCTCCCCACTGTAGATTCTCTGGTATAGAATAAGGGTTGAGCTCTGGCTGAAGAGTTTACCACATTCATCGCATTTATGTTGTTTTTTATGAGAGGGATTTCCCTGCTGTCTTTCAAATCTCCCCTCATGCTGACAGATTTCTCCATATTTGAAAATCTGCAACTTCTATATTAAGGGTGCTGGAAATATCATCCTGTGGTTCCATGCCTGATGAAATTTCTTGATCTGGGGGGAGTTTCCACCCTCAGTCTGAGTATCACCATCGCTGTGTCTTAGGGGGGATGGAACTCCCAAGACTCTCACTTAAGCTCATTCTACATGGACAAGGAGGTTCCATCTCCTCTATAAGGTCTTCTTGTGCTTGACCACTGAATGAGATCTGATGTCCTGGTTCATCAAGCTCTCTCCTCACATCATCTAGAATGGTCATGGCCTCTTCTCCATTTTCTGGATGATACTCTTGAACCCAGGACTGGAGTTCCTTCAGGAACTGCTCCAGGACCAGTAGCTCTTGGATCTGCTCCTTTGTGTGCCCCTTGAGTCTAAGCCAGAGACAGCAAAGCTGAAGGAGTTGCCTTAGGGCTTCACGGGGCCCTAGTGAATGCTGATACCCAAACTTCCTGAACTGTTGGCAAAAAATCTCTGGACCATGTCAGCTGTTCTAGTGGTCACTAGATCCCTGTTCATAGGTGTGGTTCTCTTTTATCTTCACTCTCAAAATACTCTCTTTTTCAGTTAGAATGGGAGAAATCAATATTGAATCCTCACTCAATTCTGCAGACATTCTGAATGAGACTATCTCAGAAGAAACTTACTTCAGTTGGGGTCCAATATAGTTACTTTTCCCTCTTCTTCAAAACCACTTCTAATTCCAAGAAGATCCTTTGAAGACTTCTGAACACACCCAGCCTGGACCACTCTTCCCAGAAGCCTTCCTACATGAGCCCTACTTTCTCCAGACAGGCACCTCCCTTAGAATATTCAACCCTCAATGGCTCTGCAGCCAGGTATGGAGATGAGGTTTAAAAGTTCACAGCAAGGTTGCCATGAAGAATCGCAAAGTTCTTCTCTCCCTCCTTTCATTTCCTTCCTCACAGATCTTGGGCTTTGAGTGCAGCAGTTGGGACACAAGGATGAATGAAGCCTCCTGGGTCCTCAGTCTCTGTGCCTTCACTTCTGACTTGGCCAAGTGCCACCATACCCCTCATGCTTCTTGTTCTCACCCTCGACCTGGGAAGGAGGTGGCTTGCCTTCTCCTGGCTGTCATAAAAGGATGTTAGAGAAAACTCTTGCTGGAAATATTATATTAAATTTTGCTAAATAGTTCATCCTTGGTTTTAATCCAAGCTCCTTTACTTTACAAAATATCACATTCCAATCCTCCTGATCTTTCATGCAGAAGCTTAAAAGTCCTGTGTGATCCTGACTGTAGTTCTTCAATATTTGAATTATTTCTTTCTGGCTGCTTGCAGTATTTTCTCCTTAACTTGACAGTTCTGGAATTTGGCAACAATAGTCCTTGGTGTTTTCAACTCAGGATCTCTTTCAGGAGGTAATTGGTGGATTTTTTAGATGAACATTTTGCCTTCCGGATCTAGGACCTACAGCAGTTATCCATAATGATTTCTTGGAAGATATTGTCCAGGCTCTTTTCTTACATCAAGTCTTTCTGTTAGACAAATAATTCTTAGATTTCCTCTCCTGGATCTGTTTTCCAGGTCAGTTGTTTTTCCAATGAGATATTTTACATTTTCTTCTAGTTTTTTCATTCTTTAGACTTTGTTTGACTGATTCTTGATGTCTCATAGAGTCATTAGCTTCTATTTGCCCAATTTTAATTTTTAACTAATTGTTTTCTTCAGTTAGATTCTGTATCTCCTTTTCCATTTTTCCAATTTTTCCTTCTAAGGAGTTATTTTCTCCAGTTAAGTTTTGTACCTTTTATCCATTTGGCCAATTTTCCTTTTTAAGGAGCTATTCTCTTCAGTGAATTTTTTTTTTCATTTTTGTCAGTTGTGTTTCTGAAATCATTGGTCAATTTTTCTCCTACTCTAATTTGACTTTTAAAATCCTTCTTGAGCTCTTCCAAGAATGCTTTTTGGGCCTGAGACTAGTTCACATTCCCTTTTGAGCCTTCAGAATTGGGGATAGCGCCAATGTTTTCCTTTTCTAAATTCATATTTTGATCTTTCCTGTCTCCATAGTAAGATTTTATGATCTTTGCTTTTCTAATTTGCTTCTTGCTCATGGCGATTGTCTTTTTTCTGACTTTCAAAATAGATCTCTACTTCTGGGGCACAAGGGGCTCTGTCCCACATTCCTTGTACTGGGATCTAGGGGACTAGTTACTGGCTTTATATGCTGTGGCTTCTGATTCTGTCAGCTAGAAGGTATATAATGATGCAACTCACTTTATTCTGAGCTGTAGCTGGCTGGGGTGTGCCCCAGGTGAAATCTTTTTGATTTTCCCTAGGGTTACACTGAAGCTCACAGCATGAGGTTTGGAGGAGAAGTTTGACCTCCACTAGAGGTCTCCTGCTCCCCTACGGCTGTGCTAGAGCATAGTAGACTCACTGACTTGTGGACCCCCAAATGCACTGGTGTCTGCCAAATTCCCCTGACTGCACTAAAGCATGCCTTTAATCCTGGTTTTGTTGCTTTCTGTCTCCAACTCACTAGGGCTCAGGATTTCTTGCTGGTCCACTGAGGTGGGACTTTCTGGGATGCTTCCAGTCCTGGGCTGGTCCCCTTCAGCCACAACAAGAGGAACTCTTCCCATTGATTTCCCTAGCCTCTCATGCTAAAAGACTGCTGTAACCCTTCTGCAGGTCCCACTATTTCAGGATTTTTCCTGGGGCAATATTCTCTGGGTTTTTCAAGGTCAACAAGGGGAGGGTGAGCACACTTACAGTTTGTTCCACCATCTTGGTTTCCAAAAGTTCAAGTAGGTGACTTTCAAACATTTATTCTGTGGGCTGACAGCCCCAAGAGTAGCTGCTGCTGACAAAGGCCCTGAGCTTCTCTCTCACCAAGCTCAGCCAGACTCCCATACTGTGCTGAGAGGTTTGGGAATGGCACTGCTGTTGGTGATTCAGTCCTCCCAAATTGCTACTTTTCCACTATGACTGAGTCTGTCGAGGTGCAACCTGCACATTTTGTGCTCCCTCAGCCAGGTATAACTGACTTACCATCAACCTTTTGGACTGTCCTCAACTAGCAATCTGCTACACTCTGTATTCTAATGGAGTCTGTCACTCTAAAATTTGTTCAGATTCACTTTTTAGAGGTATCTGAAGGAATTTGTGGAAGAGCTCAAGTGAGTCCCTGCTTTCACTCTGCCATCTTGGCTCTGCCCCCATCATTGTATTTCTGAGAAAAGTCAATTCTATCAAAGTTGATCATCAAAAACTGTCACTATTACTGTGCACAATGTTCTTCTGGTTCTGTTCACTTCAGTCAGCATCAATTTATGTAAGTCTTTCCAGTTTTTTCTGAAATTTGCCTACTCAACATTCCTTAAAGTACAATAGTACTCCATTGCATTCATATAGTACAACTTGTTCAGCTACTCCAAACTGATGGACATCCACTCAATTTCCAACTTGTTTCCATCACTCTAAAGCTGCTAAAATATATTTGTACATTTGAGTCCTTTTCCCTTTTTTATGATCTTTTTGGGATACAGACCTAGTAGGGTATTTCTGGATCAAAGGGTATATGCACAGTGTTATAGACCTTTTGGTATAGTTGTCAGTTATTTTCCAGAATGGTTGGATCAGTTCACAATTCCAATAACAATGCATTAAGATAGCAGTTTGTCTACATCTTAATCAACATTTATTATTTTCCTTTCTTGTCATCTTAGCCAATCTTATATATACCACATACCTTTTGTCCTCCATTTTCCCCTCCCCATGAAACTTCTTGAATAATCAACATATACCTTTATTTCATCTCTAATATTACTTTTTCTACAACTTCTTATAGCTCCAATTCACTCCCACCAGTCTAATAAAATTACTCTCTTAAACGTTAATCACTAAATCCAGTGGTTTTTTTTCAGCCTTCACCTTTTATCATTCTTAACATTTGAAACTAAGGACTATCCTATAATACTAACAACAACATCTATATAGCTCTTTGAAGTTTGTGAAACATTTTACATATTTTTTCCTTTCTTATTCCTTCATTCATGGTTCCAAATCTATTGTCTATTAATTTTGATATTTCTTCTTCATCTCTTTCACTACCAACTCTTCTTTTTCTTGATTAGATGGATTCTATCCTTGCCTATTATTTCTTCTGTGTCTACAATTCTCTTCATTGGTACTAATATCAGTACAACTGCCATGGTTTCAAATAAGACTTCTTTGTAAGTGACTGCCAAATATCTATCTTTAATCAAGGTCTTTCTCCAAATGGTTTCCTAGATCCCCATTTCTAAGTGAATACAGATCATCATAATAGTAGATAAAGAATTCGTTTTATAGTCAGGATAATACTGGTTCAAATCCTACTTCTGACTAAACTGGCAATTAGACTGTACAAGTCATTCATCTATGTTATTTCCTCATCTGTAAAATAAGAGTGTGGAACTATATGTTCTCTAAAGTTACTCTGAGCTCTTGGATCTGATTATCTTTGCTTAGATATTTCCATGTACTATGAACAACACTTCCAAATGTCGGTTTTTTATCTTTTTTCCCCAACTTGCTTCTCTTTCTGAGTTCACTTTAAAAAAAATCAGTGACGCTCCCATTCATATAATCCTAATTGTACAAAAGTTTGATTTTATCTTTTACTCCTTCTTTTCTAATTTCTTATATTAGCTGAAAAAAACCTATAAATTCAATTTATGCAATATATCTCACATCTATTTTTTTAACCATCAAATTGCCCAGGTCAGACCTCACCATCACTTCCTAGAATATTGTAATAACTTCAGTTTATCTACTCACCACCTCTCTTTTCCCCTTCAAATCTATTTTTCACATGATTACCAGCAAGATTAATTACCCTATTTTGCAAATGTGGCCCTTTTACTTCTTTACTGAGAGAATATAACAGTGATTTCCTATTGCTACCAAGTAGAGACCAGACTCAATCTGGTATTCAAAATTCTCAAAAATCTAGGACCATGCTACATTTCTGCCCTTTATCATATTAATATATTACATATACCCTTCAGGCCTGAAAAATTGAAAATGCCACCATTCCCTATAAAACTCCATGTCTTTTTCTTCCCCAAGCCATTATTCATTCATTCACGAAAGTGATTTACTAAAGCACAATTCTGAGTATGCCAGCTCAATTACCTGATAAAGTCCAAGGCTCCTTATTACCTATAAGATCAAAGACAAAGTTCTGTTTGTCATTCAAAGCTATCCATAGCCTGTTCCCCCGCTATCTCTTCAGTCTTCTTACACTCTACTCCTTGGCTTATATATTTTTATCCAGGGATAGAACCTCCTGACAGTTCCATGAAGAAGATACTTGATCTCTTGCTTCAGGAACTTTCCCTGACTGTCCCCAATGCCTGATATACTCTCTGTTCCAAGCTCCACCAATTGACTTTCCTGATTTCTTTTAAATCTTAACTAAAATCTCCTCTTTTACTGGAAGCCTTCCTATATATGGCATGCTATATATATATATATATATATGTGTGTGTGTGTGTGTGTGTGTGTGTGTGTGTGTGTGTGTTGTCTCCCCCTTAAATTGTAAATGTAAATTGTAAGAAGACAGTGACTTTCTTGCCTCTTTTCGTATCAGCATCACCTAGCACAGTACCTGGTACATGGTAGAAACAATAAATAAGTATTGATTGATTGATTCCTCTGTCTAGAATCCCATGTTGACCCTTCCCTATGGTCCTACTCGTACTGTAAAATGCAAGTGAAATGCTTTCTCATCCAGGAGATGTTCCATTATTTCCTCAGTAAGTGAGGACTCATTCCTTCTAAAATATATTATTGATATAGTTTAATATATTTTAAGTTTGAGTTCTGAATTCTTTCCTTACCTTTTGCCCTTCCTTCACCTATTGAGAAGGCAAGAAATATGATATTAATTATACATGTGAAATCATATAAAACATATTTGCATGTCATCACTAAAAAAAAAAAAAAAAACAAGAAAAAATAAAGAGAGAGAAAAAGTTATGATTCAGTTTGCACTGACACTCCATCAGTTCCCTCTCTGGAAAGGGATCATTTCTTTCATCATAAGTTCTTTCTAACTGAGGAGCAACGAATTTTCAATTGAACTTCCTATCAGTTATTTCAATAGCTTGCTAGATGGTCTTGCTGCAGATTAAAATTAACAAAAATGTAAGCTGAGACATATTTCTTCATGCAAGATGTACAATTGGCAGGCAGCATGCTGCTTGTCAATAAAAGGGTTAACAGATCTGCCTCTGGCCAGAGACCACAAGCAAAATAACAGCTCCCCTTTTATTGGTTTCAAGGAGTGTAAAACAAAGAAGAGAACAGAACAGGTGACATCATAGGATTGAGGACAACATGACTGGTTAGAGAGTTGAGACACAGGGAACAATGCGATTAGTTGGAAGGCTAGCAATGGCCTCCTTCTCTTCTGAGACTAAGAAGTGCCCATTGTTTGAGTTCACCTAGAAGAGAGCCATCCAGACATTTTGAATAGCAAACCAGACATCCTTGAAGGATAGCTTGGTGTAAAGATAATAAACCCAATTTGTCTGTGTTTCCATGTGTCTCCCAAGACAAGTTAATTCCTTGAGGCAAGAATAGAACAATGATAAGCAAAAGAGCTGGGTTTTTATACTTAACCCCTTACAGACCAACTTAACAAAGTTCAGAGATGAAAACCATGACTTAAACAACTATGGACAAAAGCTATTAATTGCAACTAGTATCAATAAATAAGTTAAACTGAACCAATTTTAATTTTTCTCAGTCTCCATGCTTTAGGTCTCTCATCATTTTAGTACATTCTCCAGTCAACTGTCAAAGATACCTTCCTAAAGTATAAGTCTGACTATGTCAGTGTTCCCATATTGGGAACATATACAATCTTCTGTTTGGTTTTTAAAATCCTTTATATATTGGCCCCAATTTATACCTTATCCTTTTACATGTTCTCTACAACCTAGTTCCACTGGATTTCTTTCTATTCTTCATACAGTTTCTCAGCTCCTGAAGTACTGGTTGTTTCATATGCCTAAGATTTTCTTCCTATATTTTCTTGATTAATTCAAGTCACTTGGATCAAATTAATTATATCCTAGAATACCAAAAATATTAGCAGGCATGACTGATGAGCTTGTGATAAATAAGAGATGTGATGCAGGACTGGAGAACAATGAATGCTCTCCAGATTTTCAGAAATAAGAGAATTGAAATAAGTAATATACCAATGAACCTGACTTAAATTCCTGCCCAAGGTCAGTGGTACAAAATAGCAGAATCAAATTCAAATTTCAGATCATCTGACTCTAGAAGTATTTGTATTTTAATTTCATCTAAATATTCCTAATTATTTCCTTTGAAATTCCTCTGAGTTTCTTAAATAAAATCCTCTCTCTGGAGAAAGTTGGTGATTGCATAGAAGTAATATTGTTAAAATGTGAAAATAGAACCTTTAACATTAAGTACACAACAGTATATGCATTATGATTAACCTTCCAAATATGAACTTTTTTAATTCAGAAAAAAACCCTTACTTAATAGTGAGAAGTGTATTTCCCTGAAAAACACCAAAACACAATTTGGAGACAGAATATAATGCGTATGTATGTGTGTCTATTTTTTTGTTTGGGTGTAGGGGGCTGCTATAAAGTGACACATATGTCTACATTTCCCTTTTCTGTTTTTTGAGATTCCTAAGAAACCACTACTTTTATTTGCAGATAACTGGAAACTTGTATGAGTAAGTTTCCAGCTGTCTACAAATAAAAGTAGTGGTGAGTAAAACCAGTGAAAACTGACTTAAAACTGCAAAATTTGCTAACTAATAAAACTAAAGGATTAAATTCTTCCCAGAAATTCAACACTTATTGGGACTAGGAAGAGCAATAGGCTATGCAGTGGAAAGAGCGCTAGATTGTGGATACAGTACACAAGTATCTTTTACACAAGTATCTTTGTCCTAATACCAACAATAACTAGCTGTATTATGCAACTTTTCTACTTCTTAAATGTTTGAGTTCGGTTGATCTGAACATCATTCTAAGCTTTAAAATACTGACTTCCTATAGAAGAAAGTATTTGTTCCTGCAATGTTCAGAGTGGTACAATCTTATGGCAGAGAATTTTAACTTGTAATTTTTGTAACTAGAGTAATTCACATAAAGCAAAGGGTACAAGGTGGGGGTGGGCTGCATCAGACCCTGTCTTTAAGCTCACTACCTAGTAGCTTGCTTTGTTAGTATTGTTGCTAACTTGGTGCTGAATTCAGTTGTTTCTATCTGTCTTAAGTATGCAAGTGCTATTAGCACTCTATAAATTCCAGTGATATAAGAAGAAACTTCAATTACCTCTCCTTAGTTGTAAGGCTTCAGTAGAGACCCCCTCCAATTTCCAGGGGTTTGGCAAGACCCTTTTCTCTCCAGTTCTGGAAAGAAACAAATTGTTAATTCTACTTGAGTTTCCTGTTGTTTTTTTAATCTCATGTTAGTAAGCGCACTTTGAGTCCAAATCTGAAGAAGAATCTTTGAATTGCACCACACATAACATGGACTTTTCATACATGCTCTTTTCCCCAGTTCACTTTGTTTATATAAACAAATTAAATCAAATGTTATGATCATCCCTACAGATTGGACAAGTAAAATGCTCTGGTCAAAAACTGTATTTGCAGCAAGAGACATTTTCAAAAACAAATGAACTGTTTTATAAACATACAAAACAATCAAGTCAGTTTTCAAAGTACCCAAATTTAGCATAAAAACATGTGAAGTCAAAGAAAAGTGAGTCTGCCCTTTCTTTCCTCTGAGGTTCTGACTGAATAGTTTCAAGGAAGTATTTATAAATATTGCAATGGGAATTGGTTCATAAATTGACCACCTAAAATGAAAACACTCATATAGGAGATATTGGAAACCTTTGATACAGGAGACCTGGCACATGATTGCACATTCTGGTTTGTCATGTGGTTGAAAATATTCTCTTTTATTGTCTATACAGCCAGAACTGCCTTTGACTTTAAATCTACTTGCCTGCATCAATGTCTTGGTTGATACATCCAGGGATAAAAGATTTACTTATTTCTATCAGAGACTGCACAGACACTGTGCAGTAAGGTGGAAGGGTCCCAGAGGAACCTTCCCATTCCTCTGTCAGGTGTGCCACTCAGGAGATGGGCATGAAATTTGATCTGATTTGATATTTTTTTTTTTTACTTTACAGTAATAGGTAGAGAAAGTAGAGCACAAGCTATTTGGACTTTGGGACTCAGAATTCTAGAATGTATAGTGTAATCAGACCAGGAACAAAGCCCTGAGAAGTGAGGGTTCCGAGACACAAACCCAGGGAGTTATTATTTTGTTTTAGAAACTGGTAGAAATAATACCATGTGAAAAAAAAATACTTAGCTAAACTGTGAATTTAATTTACCTCTGTCCCTCGCATACTGAGATGGTATAGGTGGGATTATGCCCCCAAGATGTTGTGGGAAATGAACGTATGCTTATTCTGCCTACTATCTTTAAAGTAAATATGTCTTTTTAAAAGCTAATCTGAATTTTTAGTCATTAAACAGAATTTGGTTGTTTGAAAATTGAGCAAACAGTCAGTGGAGGATTGAGAAAATATGAAGGTGACCCAAGCCTCTTATGATTCCAAAGAACCCTGAAGAAGGGGTGAAATTGGGGGCCAGAGGAAACTTTTCGAGCAGCATTCAAAGTCTGGAAAATGCTTGGCACATAACAATTCCTTTGAGCCTTACAAATCAGTATGGTTATCCTTTATTTATTGTTGGGATTGGAAGCTCAATTCCGTGTGGACAGTCTCGGGCGTGTAAAGGTGGGAGCTTCTAAATCTTAGAGCTCTCACGAGACCCTCCCAGGAAACGGCAGGGAATCGAGGTGAACAGAGCTAGCTCGGGTATTTCCGCCTCTCCCCGGGAGATACGTGATGGGTGGAGTCTCCCTGCCCTTGAGGTCGTCCCGGATCTGGGCACACTATTGTTATCTAACAGCACGGTATTTAGATGCAAACTATGCGGCTGAAGGTTAAGTAGGATTGAGGAAGCCTGAAAGCTCTCTTAGCACGTGAGGAGCCAAGAGGACAGTAGGCTCCGCTTCTCTTCTCTTCTCTCTCCCCTCCCCCTCTCTCCCCGCTTGTACTTCTACTTCCAATCCCTTAAGATCTTAGCCTCCTTAGGAAATCTCCCCCTCTTCCTCCTAAGAAAGACCCTCCTGCACTTGTAAGTAGACCCTGAAATAAAGCTCAACCCTTGCTCGACTCTGGAATGTCCTTTCTCTCATATGAGCATCCGGTTTTGGCCAACCGAAGACCTCGGAGGTGAGGTAAGAAGACTCGGGTAGCCCACGCAGGCCTCTAGGCCCGGCAATTTATATTAATTTTATTTGTTTTCAGTATTCTACAATCACTACCATATAACTTGGATTATTTTTTCCCTCCCCACTACCTCCCCCATTCCTCCCTGAGATGGCATATAATTTTATATAAGTTCTATACATACATTCCTATTGAATACATTTTCACTATAATCATGTTGTGTTGAATTAAAATGAATGAGAGAAATCATATAACAAACTAAAGCGTAATACAAAAGAAAATGATCTGCTACATTCTGCTATTGAATTCCAAAGTTCTTTCACTGGGTATAGAAGGCATTTTGCCTTAAAAGACAATTGGGAATTTTTTTAAGTCCTTGCATTGCAATGAAGTTCCAAGTCTACCAGAAAAAAACTCTCACACATTGTGGTTATTGCTGTGTGCAAAGTTCTCCCAGTTCTGCTCCTTTCACTCAGCATCAGATCATATAAGTCTTTCCAGGCCTCTCTAAAGTCTTCCCATTCATCATTTCTTATAGCATAATAATATTCCATTACATTCATATACCGTACTTTATTCAGCCATTCCCCAGTTGATGGGCATCCCCTTGATTTCCAGTTTTTGGCTGCTATAAATATTTTTATACATGTGGGACCCTTTCCCATTTTTATGATCTCTTGGGGATACAGTCCTACAAGTGATATTGCTGGGTCAAAAGGTATGCACATTTTTGTAGCCCTTTGGCCATTGTTCCAAATTGCTCTCCAGAATGGTTGGATCAGTTCACAGCTCCACCAACAATGAATTAGTGTTCCAACTCTCCCACATCCTCTCCAATATTTATCATCTTCCTGTTCTGTCATGTTAGCCAATCTGATAGGTGTGATGTGGTATCTCAGAGTTGTTTTGATTGGCATCCCTCCAATCAATAGTGATTTAGAGCATTTTTTCACATAATTATAGATATCTTTAATTTCTTCCTCTGAAAACTGCCTCTTCATATCCTTTGACCATCTCTCAATTGGGGAATGGCTATCCTTCTTTTCCAAATAAAGAAACTTAGTAAGCTGTCTTCACATAGCTAATAGGGATCAGAGGTTTTATTTGACTTCAGTTTTTCTTGAATCCTAGACTTTCTGTCTATTCACTAGCCCATACTATAGTTGCATAAATAGTATTTATCAGAAGTACTATATTTAAATGACTTGAATCATTTTTTTTTAAAGTGGCCTAAAATTTATACAACATGCCTGAAGACTTGTGCAGGGTTTTAATTTGTTTCACCTATGTGTTTCAGATGCCAAATCACATTGTAGCAAAATAGGATACCTAGTGGGTATCTCAAAATTACCTCTTCCAAAATTTTTTAATATTATTAACTTGATGTCCTAAAATGAGATCACTGATTGCAAGGTTTTATGTGTGTTTCTTCAGATTATTCTACTATCAAGAACAAAATAAAAACAAAGCAAAAATATTATGCTGAAGAAACTAGGGAGTATTCCTAACTAGATTTTTCAATGGTCTGTCTATACAAAAATAATTTATCCATTTTAGTGGTTGTTAAGTCATTTTCAGTTGTAGTCTTCTTTTCATGAATTCATTTAGGGTTTTCTTGGCAAATATACTAGTGTGGTTTTCCATTTCCTTCTCCAGATCTTTTTACGGATGAAAGCCCTGAGGCAAGTGGGGTTAAGTGACTTATCCAGGGACACACAGCTTCTAAGTGTTTGAAGTCAGATTTGAACTCAGGAAGATGAGTCTTCCTGATATAGGCCTGGCACCCTCTACTGTACCACCTAGCGATCACCCCCTGACATTACTGCTATAAAATGAATCCTCTCTTTTCAGAATTTAAAGGCCTTTCCAACTTGATTCCAACATAACTTTCCCTGTTTATTATTACATATTATTTATTCCTTTTCCTGCACTTCAGTTCCAACTGTACTCATCTTCTTGGTATTCTTCACATAAATTATTCCATCACTGATCTCTAGGTCAAAAATTTGTGAACTAGGAACAAATCAAGAAAAAAACAATTGAATACAATACAAGGGGAGCATAATCCATGTTAAAAGTTTCCAAAGATATATTTAAGGTTTATTGTTTAATTTAATTTTGAATTATTTTATCCCAGCTAATTTGAATATGATAGGACTATTTACTGAGTAATACTTGTTGATTAACTGATTTTCTTTAGAGACAAGATTAACTTCTTTGAGATCCTCTATTTGTCACTGAAAACATATGCATATACAAACACAAGCATACATCAGATATTAAAAAATTTATTTTCACAGTCTACTTTCTCATAACTTGAACAAATATCACTATGTACTAATTTCCTTCTCTTCAGAACTCTTAGGCCCATGGTATTTCAACATGTCTATTTGTTGAAATGAAATGCCTGGTTGTTACTTAGAAATCTTCCTTGCCCTCCCATCTATAAACCATACTATCCATATGTAGGTCATTTGTAAAAACAGTAATACACTGTAAAATGCATTTTATTAGAGCTCTGTAGAAACATCAAAAGACTTATTCTGTTTTCAGAAGTTATATGTATGCATGAATTCACAGCATATTGCTTCCTTTTATGATTATTGCCCATGTGGGCAAAGAAATATCTGAAGAAAGCAAGTCCTAGCCTTATAAACTAATGATCTTATGGTTGGCATGGTGTGTAGTGTCTTCTTATAACTCTTTTAATACATGCTCTCAGGTAATTCAGGTGCAAATATGCTTTTTAAAGTGCAATATTTAATTTTACATTCTAGGCAATAGCTAGTATCAGATGTTACATAAAGAGAGATCATAATTAGCATATTTAAGAACAAGTAACATCTATCTTACGACCTGAAGTTCATATTCAACCTCTGAGTGACAGCTAATCCTATTTTTAAAAAAAGTCTACTCACTGAAGAATACGTTTCATTAAGAGATATTAATTCCAAAGTGAGTTATTCACTGGTATACATGTAGGATATTATTTTATGTTTCCAAATGACTTTATTAACTCAATAGATCTTCATCTGTGCTCATTAGTTCTGGCTCTGGCGATATAGCCTGGAATGTGAATGCATTGGGACAGAAAGAGGAGGACTCTGGTAATGGCAAGAGTGCTGTGGAAAGTACGTCTGTGGTTCTTGTAGCCAATTTATTGCTTTGCTAGGATCCTTGGAAGTTTCGAAAATTTCAGGTAAAAGTCATTAGAACTTTTTTCTTGCCCTAAACTTTCTATTTTCTGGCCAAGGTCAGAGCACTCAAAGAAGTCATATGCATATTTTCAATAGATTTGAAATTATACCATTCAAAAATCTGTAGTCCTTGTTAAGTTCGCTCACATGGACATAAAGGAACATTTCAAGAATCTCTGCTTATTTGCATGTAACCAAATGATTATGGTAAAGCAAGTAGGTGTGGAATTAGGTGCTATTTTTTTTCTGCCTGGGCCTAAAAAACAAAAATAGGGATAATGACATGAAAACAGAAAGAGGCTGATGAGGTGAAGGAAAAACTTCCTTATATCTGTATTCAAAAATTAAATGGACTACCTAGGAAAGTATAGGTTCCCCCTTCACTTGAAGTCTTGATAACATCTGTGTTTTTCTTAAAACTTTGACATTCCACAATTCTATGATTGTTAAATGTTAAATTGCTTCAACATTTTCCCTCATTCTTCATTTTTTTTTGCTTAAATAAAACAAATCCTTCTCCTTTATAGCTTGTAGTAACACTCAATTATGGGAATATGCCTATCATGTCAGTTTCAAATAAAGCAAATTCTTCCCTGTTTTCATCTTTAGGGTCCTATATTATCTGTATACAAGTTCAAGAAACGAGTATTTTTTTTGTTACAGAGAGTCACTATGCCACAAGTGCCTGATGTAGTGGAAAGAGCCCATCAATAAGAATCAAAATTCAAGGTTCAAACCCCAGCATTGTACCTAATTTGCTGTGTGAACATATGCAGCTTATTTCAAATACTTTTGTGTTAATATGTCTATTTGTAAAATGGAAAGGATATGGTCTAAGATTATTCCTAAGATTCCTTTCAATTTTATAAATGTATGAATGTAATAATTGAAATGCTAATAGGCTTGGACCCCTAACATGTATTCAGGAAGACCTGTTAGCCTTCATTGTTTTAAAGAATGTTGCTTTTTTTCAGATCAATTCCTCCTGAGTCATCATTCTCATAAAATCAATAACGGAACCTGCCAAAAAACTTTTGAATAAGGACTGCCAAAGATAAAATTGCATCAGAAACATGATTTATTTAATAGAGAAGGATAAAGCACATCCAGCAGTTAGTAAGTTGAATTGTAACACCTTACACATTTCCAATAAAGATTAATGGAATTTGGTAATCATTGACAGATAGGTAAAGGCTTAATCCAACTTCCACGTAGCTGTCCTTTGAATGGGAACACACCAATTACTTTATGTAATGGACGCCTGGAAAATGTAATAGACTTAAACTGGGATGACAGATGATAATTACTGAGTCTTCAGTGATATCATGTCAAATCCACTGATATAAAAGGCAAAAGTGAAGGGAATTATGTAGAAAAAATCTCAGCCAGTTGTAATCCTTATCTATAGACCAAATAGCACTAAATGGTACACCGTTATAACTGGAGTTAGGAAGAACTGTGTCCAAATCCCAATGACTTGCTGTGCAACACTGAGCAAGTTACTGAACCTCTGTATCAGTTTCCTAATCTGCAAAATGAGGGTAATAATAATAAAACCTAACTCTCAGGGTTGGAGACAATACTGTTTAAACAATTTGCAAACCTTAAAATACTATGCAGAAATACAAATATATAAATATTGGTGTTAAGAATAATGAGAGCAGTAAAAATAACAACAATAATATTAAATAAAAGAACCACATGAGAGTGCATGATTTATCAATTGAAAGAGTAATACGATAAATGGAGGCAGATATACTTGTATGCGTGAACTTTTAAGCATGTTCTATGACTGAAACTTCATTTGGCAGGCCTTAGTGACAGATAGAGAAATGGTATAAACCAGTGATGTTTAAGTCAAATAAAAACAGATCCTTGTGGCCACATAAAGCTTTTGAAATTTCCTGTGTTGTATTATATTTTTATGTATTTTGTTCAACATTTTACAGTCACATTCTCATTTGCACAGGTACTAGATGTAACAAAACAAGTATACCATCTTTACCGTAGATAAGTCAGTGCAATTCCTTTTAGATAATGAACTAAACCTCCTAAATATATACTCATTTGCAAGAAACATTTAAAAAAAAATTAGAGCAATAAAATATCACATATTCTCTATCAAAATATTTCTTGGAGGGGGGGGGAGGAGCCAAGATGGTGGAGTAGAAAGATATACATATGTTAGCTCCTAACCCACAGCCCATAAAATACCTGTAAAGAAGAACTCCCAATAAATTCTGGAGCAGCAGAAGCCACACAACAACGGAGTGGAGGAGATTTCTGTTCCAGAGAGACCTGAAAAACTAACACCAAAGGTCTGTCATGCAACAGACCCGGAGCAGAGCCCAGCTCTGCCTTGGCCACACTGCACCAAGAGGAGCAGATCCGAGCAGGCTTTAGGGAGAGAATCTCCAGCAGCAGCGCAGGTCCCTTCACCCACAGGCGCCAAAGGTCAGTGAGAGGGTCTTTTTGGCTGGCTGAGAGGAGAGGGGGTGCCCCCATAACTGAGGCCCCCTCAGGAGGCAGCAGCAGACGCAGCAGCAGACAAGGGCTCCCAAAGCAGGCAAGAGCTCAAATCCATTGTTGAAGGTCTCCTCATAAACTCTCTGAGGGAACTAAGCCCTGTGTGGCAGCCCTGCCCCCACCTGAGAACCTGAACTTATCTCACACTGAATAACAGTTCCACCCCCGCAGAAAGCCCTGAGGCTGGGAAATACCATTTGAATCTCAGCCCCCAAGCACGAGCTGGGCACATCTGGAGGCAAGATGGGTGTGGAGAGGAAACTCAGAAGTCAAGTAAGTGGCTGGGAAAATGCCCAGAAAAGGGAAAAAAATAAGATCATAGAAGGTTACTTTCTTGGTGAACAGATATCTCCTCCCATCCTTTCAGATGAGGAAGAACAATGTTTACCATCAGGGAAAAAAATAGAAATCAAGGCTTCTGTATCCCAAACACCCAAAATAAATATTCAATGGGCTCAGGCCATGGAAGAGCTCAAAAAGGATTTTGAAAATCAAGTTAGAGAGGTGGAGGAAAAACTGGGAAGAGAAATGACAGAGATGCAAGAAAGCATGACAAGCATATCAACACCTTGCTAAAGGAGACCTCAAAAAATGCTGAAGAAAATAACACCTTTAAAAATAGGCTAGCCCAATTGACAAAAGAGGTTCAAAAAGTCAATGAGGAGAAGAATGCTTTCAAAAGCAGAATTAGCCAAATGGAAAAGGAGGTTCAAAAGCTCACTGAAGAAAATAGTTCTTTCAAAATTAGAATGGAACAGATGGAGGCTAATGACTTTATGAGAAACCAAGAAATCACAAAACAAAACCAGAAGTATGAAAAAATGGAAGATAATGTGAAATATCTCATTGGAAAAACAACTGACCTGGAAAATAGATCCAGGAAAGACAATTTAAAAATTATGGGACTACCTGAAAACCATGATCAAAAAAGAACCTAGACATCGTCTTTCATGAAATTATCAAGGAAAACTGCCCTGAGATTCTAGAACCAGAGGGCAAAATAAGTATTCAAGGAATCCACAGATCACCGCCTGAAAGAGATCCAAAAAGAGAAACTCCTAGGAACACTGTGGCCAAATTCCAGAGCTCCCTGGTCAAGGAGAAAATATTGCAAGCAGCTAAAAAGAAACAATTCAAGTATTGTGGAAATACAATCAGGATTGCACAAGATCTAGCAGCTTCTACATTAAGGGATCGAAGGGCATGGAATAGAATATTCCAGAAGTCAAAGGAACTAGGACTAAAACCAAGAATCACCTACTCAGCAAAACTGAGTATAATACTTCAGGGGAAAAATGGTCTTTCAATGAAATTGGGGACTTTCAAGCATTCTTGATGAAAAGACCAGAGCTGAAAAGAAAATTTGACTTTCAGACACAAGAATGAAGAGAAGCATGAAAAGGTAAACAGCAAAGAGAAGTCATAAGGGACTTACTAAAGTTGAACTGTTAACATTCCCACATGGAAAGACAATATTTGTAACTCTTGAAACTTTTCAGTATCTGGGTAGTGGGTGGGATTACGCACACACACACACACACACAGACACACACACACGCACACACACATAGAGACAGAGTGCACAGAGTGAATTGAAGAGGACGGGATCATATCTTAAATGAAATCAAGCAGTGGGAGAGAAATATGTTGGGAGGAGAAAGGGAGAAATGGAATGGGGCAAAGTATCTCTCATAAAAGAAGCAAGCAAAAGACTTTTTAGTGGAGCGGAAAAGAGGGGAGATGAGAGAAAAACATGAAGTTTAGTCTCATCACATTCCACTAAAGGAAGGAATAAAATGCACACTCATTTTGGTATGAAAACCTATCTCATAATACAGGAAAGTGGGGGAGAAGGGCATAAGCAGGGGGGGGGCGGTGATGGAAGGGAGGGCATGGGGAGGAGTGAGCAATTTGAGGTCATCACTCTTGGGGAGGGACAGGATCAAAAGAGAGAATAGAAACAATGGGAGGCAGGATAGGATAGAGGGAAATATAGTTAGTCTTACACAACATGACTATTATGGAAGTCATTTGCAAAACTACACAGATATGGCCTGTATTGAATTGCTTGCCTTCCCAAAGGGAATGGGTGGGGAGGGAGGGATGAAGAGAAGTTGGAACTCAAAGTTTTAGGAACAACTGTCAAGTACTCTTCTTGCCACTAGGAAATAAGAAATACAGGTAATGGGGTATAGAAAGTTATCTGGCCCTACAGGACAAAAGAGAAGATGGGGATAAGGGAAGAGAGGGATGATAGAAGAGAGGGCAGATTGATGATAGGGGCAATTAAAATGTTTGGTGTTTTGGGGTGGGGGGAGGGGACAAATGGGGAGAAAATTTGGAACCCAAAATTTTGTGACAATGAATGTTAAAAGTTAAATAAAAAAAAAGAGCTGAAGAAGGAAAAAAAAAATATTTCTCTCTAGTGAGTGTGATTATGGGCAGTGCTAGAAAGCTCCCAAATGTGGCAATACTTGTCACAAAACAATCTTGTTCTGTTTTATACCTCCCATCGTGATTAAAGCAACTTTGGGGTGGATAATGATCATGAGAAAAAGAAAAATGATCCTTATTTTTTTTCATTACAAAATTTAATATATGAACATACACATACATGCTTATATGTTACATTCGTCTATTTTCTACGAATTCTCTTCATAAAAAGAGAAACCAATAATACAGAAGAGTAGAATAAATACAGGAATTCCATGTGCTAATGGAAGCAGACTAGATCATATAGGAAATAAAACATTCTGACAAAGTGACCTTCTATAACACTCTGATACATAGAATGAATCAGAATCTCATTGTAAATGTCATTAAAAACAACTATCTCTTACAACTCATATGTTTAAAAAACTCACCCAGAATGTACCAGATGCACTTCCTATTAAGATTCCTCTTGTTAGGAAGCAGTGAAGTAGCACAATGATAGAGAACAGGTCCTTCCTGAGGAAGATTTGAGTGCAAATGCAAACTCAGACATTTAATAGATGCATGACCCTGGATAAATCACTGCCTAAGTTTCCTGAACTTTAAAATGGGTGTAATGATAGCACTTACACGAGAGGGTTATTGTGAAAATCAAATGAGATGACATTTGTTTTGCACAGTATCTGGCACATAGTAGGTGCTAATTTTGATGATTGATGATGATGGTACCAACAACCACAATGATGATGCTGGAGTAACAAGGACAGAAAAGCCCAGATGCAATACAAGTTTTGCAGATTTTTTTAAAATTCTAGTCCAAATAACATTCAGTTGCTCCAGATATGCCTGACCAAAACTGAAAAGAGAATAATTACCAAATATTTATGTGTGTATAAACCCCAAATTCTGAATACCATACTTCAAGAAAATAGAAATGAAAAAATCCAGATATTTTAGAACTAGAGGGAAAAAATAGAAAGAATGTATGAACTATGATCTGAAAGATATCCCAAAGTGAAAAGTGGAATGTAATATTTAAAATTTAGAGTTTCAAAGTAAAAAAAAATGCTAGCAGCCAGAAAGTAAAGGTTCACATACCAAAGAACTGTGGTCATCCTCATAGAAGACCAAGCAGCTACTGCTCTACAGGAGTATAGGTCTCAGAATAAAATATTTCAAATTCAAAATAAAAATTTTAGCAGAAGTGGCTCACTTTAAAAATGGATCTTTGAGAAAATAGAGGACTTCCAATCACTTCTGATAAAAAAAAACTAAATCCTTAGAGAGTTGTTGAAAGAGAAACTCATAAGAAAAGAGAAATAAAGAAAGCTAAACATAACTGAGCATTTGTAATGAGCTCTATGATGATAAAGCACTTACATTTTAATGAGGAAAGAAGAACCAAATGCATCTTCAAAACTATAATGTCTTCAAGGCTTATAGAATTGGGAAAAATAAGACAAATGGGGTTATTTTGTTAAGAAATAAAAAGGGTTATAAAGGGATATGCTGGAGGAAAAAGGGTGTTAAAGAGTATCGTACTTACTGTTTCACATTATTGAGGGTGGTACAAAAAGACTGTACAAATATAGAGGATGGAGTGGTAGAGCATAAATCATATGAAATTCACTTTCATCTCTACAACACTAATGAAGGTTGAAAAATGACTTCTTACACACAGGGAGAAAGATTGATACTGAAGGACATTAAACGCAGGTAGGAAACAAATGAGATTGGGGAGAAGGAAGACAGGTGTTTATGCAGAAAAGGTCCATAAACCCTTACTAATCAAAGAGAGATTAGTTGTAATTAAAACAAGCTACAATTCAGAAGAGTAGACCACAAAATAGCTACTAAAAGTGGAAAGGATGAGGATCTGTAATTACAATAGGACTGAAGGAAAAACAATAGGGGAACTTATGTGGGAGAAGGTCAATTTTCTTATAGATCTTCGGTATTGAACACATTTTTCTTTCATTGAGGATATAACTCATTATTTGTAAAGAGGATAATGGAGGTTAAAAAGGAAATTAATTTTTGAGGATTATACACAATTAATAATCATAACCATGAATATTATTGGAATTAACTCACGCCCCACAAAATGGAAGAAGGAAACAAAATGGTGAAAGATCAAAATACAACAATAATATTGTTGGTAAGAAATACTTAAAAAATAAAGATTCACACAAAGTAAAAATAAGGATACACCTAAGATAACTAGGGAAACTGCATTATCTTTAAGGATTCCTTATAAAATTGATTCTTGTCAGTATGTAATGCATATTAGCTAAATTTCATAAGGATAGTTATTGAAATTATATAAATAGGCAGAAAAATTAATACTTTGGGATCGCAATGTATCTTCCCTCAGAGTTAGAGAAATCTTTTTAGAAAGAACATATAAATGAACACGAAGGTAAGGATCAAAGGAGAATTATTGAAGTTAGATGTCGTTGTTCTATGGTATGGAAAGTGGAAACTAATCACTAATGAAAAGGAGTAAATAAAAATATGTGTATAATGTGAGCATGGCAATTTGATAAAAATCAGTTACACTTTGAGGCATAAAAATCTGGAACAAATAATGATCAGTCAAAAGAATAAACACATCGCTGGTGTCCATAATACAATAGCAAGTGTATGTGTGTGTGTATGTGTGTGTGTGTGTGTGTGTGTGTGTGCCTTTAAGGAAAAGATTACAATTAATTCAAGGGTAAAGTAATTATAATTATTGGCAGTTAGAAGAATTAATAATTGAAATAATTGAAATATTATTAAATACTGAGATAAAACACAAAATCTATTTCATATACAAATGGAATGATAGTCTATTTGGGAAAGCAAAAACATTAAATGAATTAAAATAAATTAAAATAATGAATAACCAGAAAAGTACAAATATATCAACAAAACCCAGTGATAGAGAAAAATAACCCATTCAAAAAACCCTACAGAATGCATAATTTGTTTTTATAGTCTGCCTAGCAACTTACAGACAAGAAGTATATGAATACAACTACAAAATATTTTTCAGAAATAAAACTGACATAAATAATTGGAAAAATATTAAACATTCTGGGTTAGATTTTGTGAATATAAAAATGACAATACTACCTCAATTTATTTATTTATTTATATCAATACAACTATTAGAAGATGATTTTGAAGAGTAAGAAAAATGGCAAATTTTATCTGGAGAAGCAAAAAGGTCAGGAATTTCAAGAAAAATTATGAAAATAAATAATAATTAATGATGCCTAGTGGTACCAGAACTTCAAAAATAGAACAAAGAAATTTGATGTTATTTCAATACATAAAAACTGATCATTTGAATGGATTATATTCATAATAAAGAGAAGGAAATGAATATTTTAATATGGTGTTCGTAAAAGCTGAATCAAATCCCAATAACTATTGTAAGGATTCAAAATTTGACCCCTCCCTCTTAAAAATCAGAAAACTGCAAAGCAAATTGGTAAATATATATTAATTGAACACCAATATATCACATCATATATTATAACAAATGCCAAATGGATGTGGGTCATGAATAGATAAAGGTCATATAATTAAGAAGTTACAGGCAGAGGCGAGTATGCTTCTTTTTTGGAACTATGGAGTATGGGCAAATTGTTAAGTAATCAAGGTATACAGAGGCACAGGGAAGATAAAATAGCAATCTGATGCAAAAAAGAAGAAATATTAAATGCATCCTTTTCAGATAAAAATGCAATAAAAATTACTAAACTATACAATCTTCTTCTGGAGAATGAGTACGTCAACCAACAAATCATAGAAAAATATCAATAACTCCATCCACGAGAATGACAATAATGAGATAACATACTAAAATTTATGAGATGCAGCCAAAGCAGCTATTAGGAGAAATTTATATCTCTAATTCTTACATAAATAAAATAGAGAAGGAAGAAATGAATGAATTTGAGAATGCAACTAAAAAGACAGAAAAAGAACAAATCAAAAATCCCCAATTATATACCAAATTAGAAACACTGAAAATCATAGGTGAAAAAGTTAAAATTAAGAAAACTGTTAAATTAAAAGCTGGTTTTGTGAAAAAAATAAAATATATGAAGCACTGGTTAATTTCATTTTTTTTAAAAAAGAAGAAAACCGAGTTACTAGTGCCAAAAATGAAATGGGTAAGCTTACTACCAATGAATATGAAATTAAAATAATATTTAGGAGCTATTTTGCCCAACTGTATGCCAATGAATCTGAGAATATTGGTGAAATAGATGAATATTTATAGAAAGATAAATTTCCCAGTGTAACAGAAAAGGAAATAAAATACTTACCCCCATTTCAGAAAAAAAAAATAGCAGACATCCATGAATAACATATGAAAAAAATCTCCAGGGCTAGATGCATTTGCAAGTGAATTCTATCAAACATTTAAAGAACAATTAATTCTAATACTATATAAACTATTATAGAAAAATGGGTTATGATGCAAATATGGTGCTGATACCTAAACTAGGAAGAGTCAAAACAGAGAAAGAAAATTATAGACAAATTTTCCTAAAGAATATGGGTGCAAAAATTTTAAATTAAATATTAGCAAAGAGATAACAGTAGCTTATCATGAAGGTAATGCACTATAACCAGGTGGAATTTATGCCAGGAATGCAGAGCTTGTTCACTGTTTTGAAAACTATCAACATAAGTAACAATATCAGTAACAAAATTAACAGAAATCCTACCATTATCTCAATAGAAACACACACATACATACACACACACACACACACACACACAAACATTTGACACAATTCAACACCTATTCCTCTGAAGAGATTTGGAGAAGTTAGGAATCAATGGAGTTTTCCTTAAAAGTATAAGTAGCATCTATCTAAAACCATCAGTGAACACCACATATAATGGGAACAAGCTAGAAGTATTGCCAATAAGATTAGGCATGAAAGAAGAATGCCCAATATAACCACAACTGCTGAACATCATACTAGAAATATTAGCTTTAGCAATAGAAGAAAAAAACTGAAGGAATTACAATAGGCAAAATAATAAAGCTAGCACTCTGCAGATGATATAAAAGTATACTTAGATGATTCTAAAGAATAAAATAAAAAACTACATAAAATAATAAACAATTTTAACAAAGTTACAGGATCTAAAACAAAACCATATATATCATCAGCATTTCTACATATCACTAACAAAGCCAGACAGCAAGAAAGAGAAAATCCATTTAAAATTAGTGTAGACATAAATATTTGGAAATCTACCTGCTAAGACAAACACAGGAACTATAAGAATACAATTACAAAACATGTTTCACATAAATAAAGTCAGATCTAAATAACTGAAGAAATAACAGTTGTTAATGGGTAGGCCCAGCTAATATAATAAAAATGACAATTCTACCTAAATTAATTTACTTATTTAGTGCCATATCAATCAAACTACCAAAATTATTTTATAGAGCTAGAAAAAAATGAAATTATTCTGAAAGAAAAAAATATCAAGGATAGTGTTTAAAAATAAATGCAAGGAAAGGTGGTCCAGCTGTACCAGGTCTAAAACTGTATTAGAAAGTGGTTATCATCAGAACTACTTGATACAAGCTAAGAAATAGAGTGGTGGATAAGTGGAATAGGTTAGGTACACAAGACACAATACTCAATGACTATAGTAATCTGATAAACCCAAAGACTCCAGCTCTAGGGATAAAAATTCCCTATTTGACAAACACTGTTGGGGAAACTGTAAAATCATATGGCAGAAACTAGGCATAGACCAAGATCTTACAACATATACCATAATAATTTCAAAATGAGTACATGATTTGGACATATAGGGTGATACTACAAGCAGATTTGGAGAGCAAGGAACAGTTTACCTGTTAGATATATGGAGAAGGGAAGAATTTATTATCAAATGAGAGATAGAGAGCATTATGAAATGCAAAACAATAATTTTGATTACATTAAATTAAAAGGTTTTGCACAAACAAAATTCATTTAAGATTAGAAGGGAAACAGAAAGCTATGAATTTTTTTTTTTTTACAGTCAGTGTCTCTGATAAATGCCTCATTTGTAAAATATATAGAGAACTGAGTCAAATTTATTATAAGACAAATTGTCAACTGATAAGAACAGGTAGTTTTCAGATGAAGAAATTAAAGCTATCTATAGTCATACGAAAAAGATTCTCTAAATCAGTATTGATTAAAGAAATGCCTCTCTCTCTTTTCATCTTCTTCAAAGTGTTTTCTCTTTTGTCTTCTAAGTTTTGTTCTTAAAAGCTTGCCATTCCCCTGGACTGACTTTTTTCATTATACTTATAGTTTATTTCACAGGTTTATTATGATCTATAGTCTATATTACTGGATAGAAGACAAAATGTAAATGTTAGTTTGTATTTTATATTGTACAGGCTTTAGAAATAGCATACCTATTAGGTGATGTAAATTTGTTTTTTGCAAATAAATGAACATTTGGTTAAGTTGAATTCAATTGACACAGATTTTCCTGTGCCCAGAAAGGACAAAAAAATTCATATCTATTGTCATCTTAACTAGGTAATATTTTCATTTTACAATCACCAAATTTTGACTTAACCAACCACAAAAGTGGATTTGTTTCAGCTCAAGAAATGTATGATTACAATTATAACTATGTCTTTGTACGTGTATGTCTTTACAATTATCTCTTCCACATCACAGAGATTAGAGATGTGGTGTCTCTGTGATCTGGGAAATCCATGTAAAATTTTCTGGTCTTCCTTTTGTATGAGAAAATAAGTCTGAATTATTATGGTATTAAAGTAAAACATATTAATGTTATACAATATTATACTTTTTTGCATATTCTGAGTTTCTAAACTTTTTGCCTGTTGTCTATTGACTTCATGTGTCCTTTGTGGCTTCTGCAAAACTCCCCCTAAATTCCCATTTAATTTCTCTTGACAGCCCATGATATATTGAAACCATGATGCAGAAACTAATAATATAGAAAGGACAACTGTATACACCTAGGTCCTAATTACTATGAGTAATTGATCTTGCCAAAAAGTCCCAAATATTAGAACTTACACAATTGGAATATATAATTTTATAAAATGTGGTGATTTATTCTTGCCCAATGAAATACAATTCCAAATAATGCATTATTCGTGCTAATCAGGACCTAGTTTACTTTAATTACTTTTGAATCATGATGCTTTCCCCAGTTTTAGTCACTCTTTAATTTTTAGAAGTCAGTGGTGGAATAAAATCCAACTTTGACAATGAAATTTAAAACTTAAAAAAATCTTAATTTTTGATCCTTCAGATTAATCACTGCTAAAGGGATTAAGAAAGGGATTAAGGAGAACTAGGACACATTTTGACTAGTATAGGGTTAATTACTGGAGTGCACCAGGATTGTAGTCAGAAAACCTGGTTTTTAGTGATATTCAAATATACTAGCTCAATTCCCTCCTCTGCATAGGATAATAATAGAAGACAATAATACAATTTGCAATAGGTTGTTTTGAAGAAAGTACTTTGTAAACCACATAACACTATTTAAATGTGGCTTGTTTTATTATTAACAACAATGATAAACTGTCCAATAAAGATGAAGCAAATGAGCTAATTAATGACAATTTCTTTAAAAGCAGAAGTTTAATTGTGGAAATAATGATTGCTCCACTGTATTTAAAAGAAAAACAATTATGTAATGCATAGCAGCAAAAAGTCTTCTCTTAACACTTCCCTCTTCTCCAACATGACTGGTCTGCCTTTCTGTGTCTGAATTTCCTAATTCAAATGTAGTTGTATTTCAGACCCAGACACTAATAGGATCCTTAGTTTAGTCTTGGAAATGAAATTACTCTTGTTGCTGGTCTTTTGATGAACTTGTTCCCTAATTCAAGCAGTTGGGTTTTTGTTTCCCTCTACTATGTACTTGATCCCAACCTGGTTGATCTCTTTCTAAATCACCCTTTCAGCACTCAAACTTCTAGCTGAATTATAGAACTACATTTCCACTCTGTTCTTTCAAAGTATCCCAAGAACTAGACCCCTACCCCAAAACCTAGACCCTAAGGCTTTATACACAGTGCTTGTCTTCCCTAATACTGACTTTCTGTCAATATGATAATAGCTCAACAATACAATGATTTAAGGTTAATAAAGTATTTTCCTTCCAACCCTGTGAAACTGATAGTACATTGCTACAGAAGAAACAACTGGAGCTCAGAAAGGTTATGTGACTACTTCATAGTCATACAACTTACAAATGGCAGCATCTGCACTTAAACATTGGGGCTCTTGATTCAAAATTTGATACTCTTAAGCAGGGACAGTTATTTTCAATAACTTGCTGAAATATTCTCTTGTGGCCAACACTGGATGTCCCTGAATTATATGCACTGTCTTCTTTCCCATATGTCCATCTTTCATACTTTAGCACTTTACACAATATCTGGAACATAGTTACTTTATAATGGTTAATGAATTGAATTTAATTAACTGCCTTATTCCAATAGTTGTCCAAAGATTCACTCAGCATTCACCTGTCTGACATGTCCTACCTGTCTAACTTTTAATCATCCTTCATTTGGCCCACAAACTCATAGCATTAATACAACTCCCTTTTCTACAAAAATATTTTATATGGAATTGTCTCCCACTACTTTCCTCTAAAATGTGTAGTGGAAGAGAGTGGAGAGGGGAGAGGGAGAAACTCATTCTCTTTTGGTATGAGTTTTAGTTTGTTCAATTTCTGATAAGAGAATTTTATGGCCAAATTAGAAATCTTTAAACTACTAGTGCCAGGTAGAAATTGGGACATATGTGGGCATAATTTGTATTTTACCATGGCAGATGATCATTTCATTTTCAGGTTATTTTTGGATGAAATTAGTGAATTATTTGGGGAAATATTGAGATGGATGGAATAGCACAATACCAGTTCTTCAAATTCATTAAAATGTTTCCACTCTGACATAATTCCAGGGGATTTTGTCCTGCAGATTATGTGCTTTTCAAGCTAAGCAAAGTCATTTGAAGAGTTCTTAACACCTACTGAGGAGAAGGAACCTCTTGGTTTTCTCTTAGCCTTCTGGGGCACTCCACAGATGAAAACGCTTTCTCAAACTTCTCTCTTCAGAGATATAGAAGTGTCACTAAGATTTCTGAGATAGAAAGATAAGCTAAGATGAGTTCGTATTCTTTATACTATACCATAATGCCTTCAAGATTTTAGATTATGCACAAATCAGGGAGCTATAAGAGGTAATATATGACCAAGTGTTAAAGTGAATGATACAAGCAATAATCTCTACAGGTGTTCAGAGGAGACTGCTGTAACACCAGTTAAATTTTAGATAAAATCAAATAATTACCCTTACAAATTATAATCTGAATTCAACCAAATTGGGAAAAACAGTTGATTTTAGTAAAAACTTTATCTTTTTGTTATAGGACATGAGGGAGAGGAAAAGACAATAAAATTTAGCATTCTTCATGGCCTTGGAGTAACTAGTTAGTTCAAGCAATATGTCTTGGAAAATATAACCATGAATCATGGTGACTTTAATCAGCAGAAATATTTAAGAGTCATTCTTCTAAAATTCCAAATTACATGGGTGAGGATGATTGAAAAAATCCAAATTTGTGAAAAGGGTAATGATAGGATAACACATTTTTAGAGAAGTCTTACGGTTATATCTGAAATTTGTTGGTGTTTGTAGTATATTAGTTTAGTATATGATCCCAAAACATTTATTTTTCTATTTTGCCTAGTCAGAAAATGTTGTTATTATGACAAGTTTACTGCATGCATTATTCAGTGTCAGAATTTTGTTTTGATAGTTTCAATTTAGTCTCATTTTTAAAAAGAATATTTCCTCATTTTCATTGTAGAATGTTGGTCATGCCAGTTTTTAGAATAATTTTTAGAAAAATCAATTCTATAATCATTATTCCCTGTGATTATAGTTCATTTCATCTACATTTTTGAAGAATAATGTCACAACTTTCCTGGAAACTTTAGCACTTCTATCAAAGTCTCCTATACAGTGATTAAAAATAAGGTCATGAAATACTCAGGTAATTAAGCAAATCTTAAATCACATCTGTCTCTATATCTGTATCTGTATCCATATCTACTGGAGCAGAAGAGAAACACATCAAGTAATTTTGGAATTATGTAGACAAACAGACTGATTGAAATGCACTTTTTTGATTTGTTTTCATGTCATGAAATTGCAATTATAGAAGTGTTACAAATACTCATCCCCAAAGTTTCCATGAATTGAAGCAAGGTTTTTATTTGTTTTTTTCATACACAGAGGAAGATTGTTCAGATTACAAATTTGATTATAAGGACATGTTATCATTTAAAAATTCATACCCAGGGGGCAGAGCCAAAATGGCAGAGTGAGAGGAACTACTTATCTAAGTTCTTAGATGAACTCCTTCAGATACCTCTAAAAAGAAAATCTGACCAAATTTTGGAGGAATAGCATCCAATAGGAGACAGATTGTGACAGATTCACAGCCCAGGACAGACTGGAAGGTTGACAGGAAGATTCTGTTCCACCAGAGTGGCGGAGGGCGCGACGAACAGCCCAGCAGTGTGTCTCACTATGGCAGGCCCCAACAGGAAGCCTCAGGTGGCCTAAGGCAGCAGCTGCAGTGTGGAATCACAGGCATGTCAGCCTAGGACAGGAGGCCAGCAGAACCAAGCAAGTGAGAGCCATGGAGACCCAGGTATCTGCAACAGCTGCTCCTGAGATTTTAGCCTACAGATTAAGTGTCTATAATTCACGTATTTGAACTTCCAGGGGTCAAAATAGCAGAATGATCAATAAATTCTCTTCTCCTCCTCTTGTTGACCTTGAAAGAACCATACAATATTTCCCCAGAAAAATCCTGTAACAGTGGGATCAGTAGAAGGGGCAGAAAGTTTCCTAGCATATGAGGCTATGAAAATCACTAAGGAGGATTCCTCTTGCTGTAGTGGAAGGGAACCAGTGCAGGACCAGAGTTGCTCCAGGACCAGAGCTGTCCTCAGTGAACTTGGAGGAGATCTGGAACCCCAGGAGAGTGGAGTCTCATAACCACAAACTCCAAGATTACAGGCATATCTCAGCAACCCAGGGGAAATGAGAAGATACCAGGGCAGCCAGGATCATCAACCACTGAGCTTGCCTGTACTCTAACTGAGCAGAGGTGACTCCTTGTGGCCAGACCACCCCTCCCCCATACTTAACAAGCTAGCTCCAGGGTAAATCCGAGGAAAAACAAAAAGATTTCACCTGGTCTCTGCTTTCTCATGCCAGACAGCTCAGTACCGGGTAAGCAGTAGCACTTTAGGTTCTAGCTGAAAGAACCAGAGGCCACAACAAACAAAGGCTCATTATCATGAGTAAGAAGCAAAGCAGGAAAAAAAGACCATAGAATCTTTCTATGTGGATAGGACCAAAACACAAATACCAAAGAGGTCAACATTGAGACTGTACTCCCATCTGAAACTCCAGAAGGGACTACAAACAGGTCTCAAGCACAAAGAACACTCTTAGAAGAGCTGAAGAAGGATTTTAAAAGCCAAATTAGAGAAACAGAAGAAAAATTGGTCAATGATTTTAAAGGTATGAACAAAGAATTCACAGAAGAAAACAGCTCCATAAAAAGGAAAATTGGACAAATGGAAAAGGAAGCACAAAACCTAAATGGCAAAATTGGACAAATGGAAAAGGAGGTACAAAAAGTAACTGGAGAAAATAAGTACTTAAAAAGAAATAATTGGACAGATGGAAAAGGAGATGCAAAAGTTATCTGAAGATAACAATTTGATAAAAATTAGAATTGGGCAAGTAGAAACAAATGACCTATGACACATCAAGAATCAGTCAAACAAAATCTAAAGAATGAAAAAAATACAAGAAAATGTAAAATGTGTAATTTGAAAAATAACTGATCTGGAAAATAGATTCATGAAAGAAAATTAAGAATTATTGGCCTACCAGAAAGCCATAATAAGAAAGAGTGTGGACAATATCTTGCAATAAATAATCAAATAAGACTGCCCAGAAGTCCTAGGTCCAGAAGGCAAAACAGTCATCAAAAGAATCCACCGTTCACCTCTCAAACATGATCCCAAACTAAAACACCAAAGAATATTGTTGCCAAATTCCAGAACTGTAAAATGAAGAACAAAGTACTACAGGAAGCAAGAAAGAAACCATTCAAATATCGAGGAACAACAGTCAGGATCAAACAGGACCTTGTAGCTCCTACATTAAAAGATCCAAGGAATTGGAATATGATATTCTGTAAGGTAAAGGAGCTGGAACTATAAGAAAGGATCAATTACCCAAGAAATCTGAGAATAATATTTCAGGCAAGGAGATGTACATTCAATGAAATAAGGAATTTCCAGACCTTCCTGATAAAAAGTCCAGAACTCAATAGAAAATTCAATCTTCAAACACAGGTCTCAAGAGAGTCATAAAAAGGTAAATGGGGGAAAAAACCTTGTTACTCAATATGTGCAAATTGTTTACATCCCTATAAGGAAAAATGTTATTTGTTAACCTTGAGAATTGTACGTGTATTATGAAATTAAGGGATATACATAGCTAGAGGGATCAGGTATAAAGTAAATGATGTGATCACAAAAATATGATTTAAGGGTGCAAAGGGATTGCAACAGGAGATGTGAAAAGGAGGAGGCAGAAAATGGCAATTTACATCACAGGACAAGGCACAAAATTATATTACAGTAAAGGGAAAGAGGGGAAGAAGATGAGCATTGTTTGATATTTCCTCACATCTGATTTGGTTCAAGGAGGGAACAACAAACTTAATTAAGTACATAAATATAACTAGCTCTACAGGCAGTAGGAGGGGAAAGGGGAAAGAAAGGGAAGGGACTACTTAAAGGGAACAAAGAAATAGTAACGGTAAAGGGGAGTAAAAAGGAGGGGGGCTGAAAGAAGGAAGGAAAGACTGTGGGAGGTAGTGGTCAAAATTAAAACTGTTGTGGAAAAGAAGGGAGAAGGGAGAACGAAAAGCACAAATGGTGGGAGAGAGGATGAAGGGAAAAACACAGATAGTAATCCAAACTGTGAATATGAATGGGATGAAATCTCCCATAAAATGGAGATGGATAGCAGAATGGATTAAAAACCATCATCCAACAATATGTTGTTTACAAGGAACACCATTGGAAGAGGGGGATGCACACAGAGAAAAGGCAAAAGATTGGAGGAGAATATATTGTGCTTCATCTGATGTAAAAATAGCAGGGATAGCAACCCTAATTTCAGACAAAGCAAAAGCAGAAATATATCTAATCAAAAGAGATAAAGAAAGAAACTATATCCTGTGAAAAGGCACCATAGACAATGAAGCAGTTTCATTACTAAACATATATGCTCCAAATGGTATAGCATCCAGATTCTTAGAGGAGAAGTTAAAGGAGTTACAGGAAGAAAAAGACAGCAAAACTATAACAGTGGGGGACCTCAACCTCCCCCTCAATGAATTTGATAAATCTAACTTCAAAATAAACAAGAAAGAAGCTAAGGAGGTGAATAAAACTCTGGATAAGGTAGATATGCTAGATCTCTGGAGAAAATTGAATGGGGATAGAAAAGAATATACCTTTTTCTCAGCATTACTAGCACATATACAAAAACTGACCATGTACTAGGGCATAAAAATCTCAAAATCCAGTGCAGAAAGGCAGATAGTCAATGCATCCTTCTTAGATCATAACGCAATAAAAATTGTATATAATAAGTGGCCATGAAAAAATACACCAAAAATTAATTGGAAGCTAAATAATTTAATTCTAAAGAATGAGTGGGTAAAATAACAAATCATGAAAACAATCAACAACTTCATTCAAGAGAATGACAATAATAAGAGAACCTTCCAAATCTTATGGGATACTGCCAAAGCAGTTCTTAGGGGAAGCTTTATATTGTTGAGTGATTACATGAATAAAATAGAAAAGGAGGAGATCAATGAATTAGGTGTGCAATCAAAAAAGCTAGAAAAATAACAAATTGAAAATCCTCAAGTAAATAACAAATTAGAAATACTGAAAACCAAAGGAGAGAATAATAAAATTGAAATTAAGAAAACTATTGAACTAATAAATAAAACTAAGAGTTGGTTTTATGAAAAAAACAATAACATTGATAAACCTTTGGTCAAATTGATTAAAAAAAGAAAGGAAGAAACCAAATTATCAATATAAAAAACAAAAAGGGTGAACTCACATTCATTGAGGAGGAAATAAAAGCAATAATTAGAAAATACTTTGCCGGACTGTATACCCATAAATTCGACAATCTAAATGAGGTGCATGATTACTTTAAAAAATATAAATTGCCCATGTTAACAGAAGAGGAAGTTGAGTACTTAAATAACTCCACCTCAGAAAAAGAAATGGAATAAGCTATTAATGAACTACCTAGGAAAAAATATCCAGGGCCAGATGGATTCACAAGTGAATTTTAGCAAACATATAAGGAACAGCTAATTCCAATACTATACAGGCAATCTGGCAAAATTGGGGAAGAAAGAGCTCTCCCAAATTCTTTTTATGATACAAATATGGTTTTGATACCTAAATCAGGAAGAGCCAAAACAGAGAAAAAATTATAGAGCAATTTCTCTGATGAACAAAGATGCAAAAATTTTAAATAAGGTTTTAGCAAAAAGAATACAGAAACTTATTACGAGAATAATACGTTATGATGAGTTAGGATTTATACCAGGCAAGCAGATCTGGTTCAATATTAGGAAAACTATTAGCATTTTTGATCATATGAACAACAAAACGAATAGAAACTACACAAGTATCTCAATAGATGCAGAAAAAGCTTTGGACAAAATACTACAGTTATTCTTATTGAAAACACTGGAGAACATAGGAATAAATGGAACTTTTCATAAAATAATAAGCAATATCAATCTAAAACCTTCAGAAAGCATTATATGCAATGGAGATAAGCTAGATGCATTTCCAATAAGATCAGGGGTGAATAAAGGGCGTACATTATCACCACATTATTCAATATTGTACTAGAAATATTAGCTGTAGTAATAAGAGAAGAAAAAGAAACTGAAGGAATTTGAATAGGCAAAGAAGAAACTAAGTTATCACTCTTTGAAGATGATATGATGATATACTTAGATAATCCCAGAGAATCAAGTAAAAAACTACTTGAAATAATAAACAACTTTGGTAAAGTTGAAGGTTACAAAATAAACCCACACAAATGTTTTTCATTTCTATATATTACCAACAAAGCCCAACAGCAAGGGATAGAAAGAGAAATCTCATTTAAAGTTATGGTAGACAATCTAAAATAATTGGGAGTCTACCTGCCAAAACAAATCCAGGGGCTATATGAACACAACTACAAAACACTTTTCTCACAAATAAAGTCAGAAGTAAGTATATGGAAAAATGTCAGTTGCTCCTGGGTAGGCTGACCCAATAAAATTAAAATGAGAATTCAATCTAATTTAATTTACTTATTCAGTGTTATGCCAATCAAAGTATCAGATAGTTGTTCTCTAGAGCTAGAAAAACAATATCAAAATTCATCTGGAAAAATAAAAGCTCCAGAATATCAGAGGAACTAATATAAACAATTTCTAGGGAAGGTGACCTAGCTCTACTAGATCTCAAATTGCATTATAAAGCAGTAATAATCAAAACCACTTGGTACTGGCTAAGAAACAGAAGGGCAGACCAGTGAAATAAGTCAAGTATTCAAGACATGGTAGTCAATTAATATAGCAACCTGGTGTTTGATAAATCCAAGCACCAAAGTTCTGGGATAAGGACTCACTATTTGATAAATATTGCTGGGGAAACTGGAGAATAGGGTGGCAGAAACTAGGCATAGACCAATGGCTGACACAATATACAAGAAGAAAGTTCAATTGGGTACATTATCTAGGTATAAAGATGGACACTATAAATAGATTATAGGAACAAGGAATACTGTATTTATCAGATTTATGGAGAAGGGAAGAAGTTTTTACTAAACAAGAGAAAGCATTTTGAAGTGCCATGGCCAGCACAATCTGGCAGTTCTGGGGTGGATATGGGGATCACAGATTGATGATGAAAAGACAGGCAGGACACAGCAATCTGAAAAATCTGAGTTTATTCTAGACATACTGAGCCAATAAATCAGGGGATCAGGGTGCTTAAATAGTAAAAAAAAAAATAGGGGTAGCAATTGAGGCATGAAACAGAACAGATCCTGATAAATAGAAAGGGAGGCCTCAAGGTCTCTTTATCAGAATGTTATCCTGTATAGCAGGGGCCTTATTTCCTGGAATTTCAACACCCGAATTCAAAGATATGCACTTGAGAACAATATATCATTTAACTTCTCAAGTCAGGATTATTCTGCCTTGGGGGAGCGGGACTCTTAATCAGGAGTGCTTTCAAATCCCTCAAGGTTCTCTACAATGAAATATAAAATGGATAATTCTGATTATGTTACACTGAGAAGCTTTTGCACATCCTTACCCAGTGCAACCAAGATTAGGAGGAAAGGCAATAACTGGGAAATAATTTTTGCAACTTTTGTCTGTGATAAATGCCTCATTTCTAAAATATATAGAGAACTGAGTCAAATGTACAAGAGTGCAAGTAATTCCTCAATGGATAAATGGTCAAAGGATATGAACAAGCAGTTTTCAGAGAAAGAAATTAAAGCTATCAAGAGTCATATGAAAAAATGTTCTAAATCACTATTGATTAGAGAGATGCAAATCACAAGAACTCTGAGATACCACATTACACCTATCAGATTGGCTAACATGACAAAACAGGAAAAAGACAAATACTGGAGAAGATGTGGGAGAGTTGGAACACTAATTCATTGTTGGTGGAGCGGTGAGCTGGTCCAACCATTCTGAGCAATTTGGAACTGTGCCCAAAGCACTGCAAAAATGTGCATACCCTGTGACCCAACAATACTGCTTCTAGGACTGTAACCCCCAGAGATCATAAAAATGAGAAAGAGTCTCACTTGTGCATAAATATTTATAGCAGCACTCTTTGTGGTGGCCAAAAGCTGAATATCAAGGGGATGCCCATCAATTGGGGAATGGCTGAATAAATTGTGGTATAGGAATGTAATGGAATACTATTGTGCTACAAGAAATGATGAACAGGAATACTTCACAGGGCCTGGAAAAACTTATATAAACTGATACTGAGTGAAAGGAGGAGAACCAGGACAACTTTGTATGCAGAAAGCATCACAGTATGGGAGGAATTTTTCTGGTAGAGTTAGTACTTCATTGCAATGCAAGGACTTAAATAATACCCAGTGGTCTCTTATGGCAAAATGCCTTCCACATCCAGGAAAAGAACTCTGAAACTCAATTACAGAATGAAGTAGACCATTTTCTTTTGTATTATGTTTTGATTTGTTTTATGATTTCTCCTGTTTATTTTAATTCTTCTGTGCAACATTATTAAGATGAAAATGTATTTAATAGGAATGTATGTGTAGAACCTATATATAATTTTATGCCATCTCAGGAAGGGAGTGAGGAGGTAGGGGGGAAGGGGAGAGAGAGGAGAAAAATCTAAGATATATGGAAGTGATTGTAGAATACCAAAAACAAATAAAATAATAAAAAAATAAAAATAATAATAGCTAAAAAATACTCAAATGTATGCTTAAGTTTGTAATTTTGGATAATTCCTGTAATGATACAGATCACAGCTTCTCCATGCTTGCCCATCATAGAAAAGTCAATGTTGCAAGGAAATAAGAAAGGTAAATAAGCAAAAAAAGGAATAAATTTCATCCAATATTATCACTCTATAAAATATAAAATATAAATTATTTTAAATCATATTTCAAATTATTATTTTTCTAATATTTGATTTGACATATTTCACCTTGTGACTATTTTATAAATTTATTTATTGACTTCTTCTTGCATGGAATTGTTATACCATTGATATTCTGTTGTATATAACTGTTTAAAAATTCCATTTTCCTCTAACTCATATTAATGCAAATTAATGATTGCATTTGGTATGCATTAACAATTTTTTAAAGATTCTACCTCTAAAATGCTGATTTACACACACTAGCATGTGACTTCTTTTGATCAACATGTGTCTAAGAATCCTGCTGTATCTCCCTTAGTAAAATTTATAGGCATATTAAATCATTGTTCAGATGCTGGTCCTAAACCAGTCTCAATTCAGAAGAACTCCTGCTCTTAGGAGAAACTAAAATTTCTTCTCAAAAATACTTCATGATGAATGAATGTCAATTGGTTGTCAACACACAATAGTTGCTATTGAACACTAACTGGTATAATTTTTTTTCATTTTAATGCCAAGTAAATATGTTGCTTGTTAAGGCCCATATACCCTGAATCTATAAATGTATATCCAAAGGAAAATAATGGAGATTGATATATTAATATCTATAATATGCTGAGGCTTTATTTTTTTTAAGAATAAAAATCCTAGGTATAGGTATTGATGACTACAATCTATTGAAAAAATAAAATGGGGGAGGAGCCAAGATGACGGAGTAGAAAGATATACATACGCTAGCTCTTACACCACAGCCCATAAAATACCTGTACAGAAGAACTCTCAACAAATTGTAGAGCAGCAGAAGCCACAGAACAACAGAATGGAGATTTCTATCGCAGAGACACCAGAAAAACCAACAGAAAAGGTCTGTTGTACACCAGACGAGGAGCAGAGCCCAGCCCTGCCTTGACCATGTGGCACCAGGAGGAGCAGGACTGAGCAGGCCTCAGGGACAGAATCCCTCAACCCACAGGCACCAAAGGTCAGTGAGAGGGTCTTTTTGGCTGGATGAGAGGGGAGCAAGGTGTTCCCATAGCTCAGCCCCCCTCAGGAGGCAGCAGTAGAGGCAGCAGCTGATGGAGTTCCCAAAGCAGGCTGTAGCCCACATCCATTGTGGAAGGTCTCATAGTAAACCCCCTGAGGGAACTGAGCCCTGTGTGGTGGCCCTGACCCCTCCTGAGCAGCTGATCTTAATCTCACACTGAATAGCAGCCCTGCCTCCACCTAAAACCCCCGAGGCTTGGAAGCAGCTCATCTGAATCACAGCCCCAAGTGCTGGCTTGGAGGAACTGGAGGCCAGGCGGTTGTGGAGAGGAAGCTCAGAGGTCAATTAACAGGCTGGGAAAATGCTCAAAAAAGGGAAAAAAATAAGACCATAGAAGGTTACTTTCTTGGGGAACAGGTGTCTCCTCCCATCCTTTTTGGGTGAGGAAGAACAAGGCATAGTATCAGAGGAAGTCAAAGCCTCTGCCTCCAAAGGGAGCTTAAAGTGGGCTCAGGTAATAGAAGACCTTAAAAAACAAGTTAGCAGCTTACTAAAGGAGAATCAAAAGAATGCTGAAGAAAATAACAGCTTTAAAATGAAGCTAACTCAATTGAAAAAAGAGGTCCAAAAAGCCAATGAGGAGAAGGAGGTTTGAAAAAGCAGAATTAGCCAACTGGAGGAGAAGGTTCAAAAGCTCCCTGAACAAAATAATTCGTTGAAAGAGAAAATTGAGTTCAGGGAAATGAATGACTTTGAGTTAAACAAAGCAGTAAGTAAACAAAACCAAAACTTTGAAAAAATAGAAGATAATGTGAAACATCTCATTGGAAATACAACTGACCTGGAAAATAGATCCAGGAGAAATAATTTAAAAATTATTGGACTATCTGAAAGCCATGATCAAAAAAAGAGCCTAGACATTATCTTCCATGAAATTATCAAGGTAAACTGCCTTGATATTCTACAACCAGAGGGCAAAATAAATATTGATAGAATTCACTGATCACCTCCTGAAAGAGACCTGAACAGAGAAACTCCTAGGAATACTGTGGCCAAATTTAAGAGGTCACAGATTAAGGAGAAAATACTGCAAGCAGCTAGAAAGAAACAATTTAAGTACTATGGAAAAACAATCAGGATAACACAGGATCTGACAGCTTCAGCATTAAGGGACTGAAGGGCTTGGAGTAGGATATTTCAGAGGTCAAAGGAACTGGGATTGAAACCAAGAATCACCTACCCAGCAAATCTGAGTGTAATACTTCAAGGGAAAAATTGGTCATTCAATGATATAGACAACTTTCCATCATTTATATTGAGTAAAAGACCAGAACTGTATTTAAAAATTTGACTTCCCAAGACAAGAATCAAGAGAAGCATGAAAAGGTAAACAGAAAAGAAAAATCATAAAAGACTCTCTAAAGCCAAACCATTTACATTACTACATGGAAATAAAATATTTTTAACTTTTGAATCTTTTCTCAGTATTTGGGTAGATGGAGAGATTGTACACACACACACACACACACACACACACACACACACACAGATAGATAGAGAGTACAGGATGGGTTATATCAGAAGAGATGATATCCACAGAAAAATAAAAATAAAATAAAAAAAATTAAAGGGTGAAGGAGGAAAATTCTGGGAAGAGAAAGGGAGTAATGAAATGGAGCAGGCTATAACTCATAAAAGAGATAATAATCTTATTCAATGGAGGAGATAAGGGAGAAGGGGAAAAATAAAGCTACTCTCTCCACATGTGGCTGAAGGAGGGAATAACATGCTCACCAAATTTGATATGAAAATTTATATCACACCAAAGGAAAGTAGGAGAGGAGGCAACAAGTGGAGTGAAGGGAATGTTGGAAGGGAGGGCAAATCAGAGAAAGGAGTCACTAGAAACAAACACTTTTGAGAAGGGACAAGGTCAATTGTAGGGGGGGAAAAGGGGTGGATAGAGTAGGACAGAGTAGGACATGTTGTATAATTAGTATTATACAACATGATTATTATGGAAGTCTTTTACAAAAGAACACATATTTAGTCTGTATTGAATTGCTTCCCTTCTCAGTGGGGATGGGGAGGGAGAGAAGTTGGAATTCAAAGTATTAGAGATGAATGTTAAGAATTTTTATAGCATATAATAGGGAAATAAGAACTACAGGGAATGGGGTATGGAAATTTATCTTGCCCTACAAGAGAAGAGAGAAGATGGGGATAAGGGAAGGGTGGGGTGTGAGAGATGAGAGGGTACACTGAGGGAAGGAATAATCATAATACAAGGTATTAGGAAGTGGGGAGAGGGGAGTGATGGGGAGAAAAATTGGATATGTTACAAATTACGGTAAAAGCAATTAGTATTAAAACAATTGACTGAATTAATTACTGAGAATAAATCAATAACATCTTTACTTTGGGAAAAAGAATTTCAGTCTAAATCCCCTAGAGGAAAGTAACCTCAGGCAAAATTTGGCATTGATGGAAAAGTTAAGGTTTTAATGGTAAATTTGATTTTATGATTTCTATCTAATCAGGAACTAAAACATGTATAGAAAGGCATATGAGCCACTTAAGATTTGAGTCAAAAGATGTTCCTTAGCCAAAGTTAAATTATAATCATATTTGAAACCTGATTATTAGAACTTGCCATTTTTGGATTCTATGGGACTATTAAGTGACTGTTCTTCTGAGTCTAACTCCAGGTATGGATAGCTAGAAAGGTGATCTGAGCCTCCAGTCCATGATGCCAGTAAGCTGATGAGATGCTGATATGAACTGCATAAGGTGATGTCATGGGAAGGGTGGGAGAGCGGTTGTTCAGCCTGGGCTGAGGTAGGATTCTCCTGACTCAATTTCCCCACTGACATGTGGCAGACTGTAAGTCTGACTGAATGGAAGTGGATAATCTCATCCTGCTTGGAACTGACATGAAGTTGGGGAGATATTGTATTCCTACAATATTCCTATTCTTGGTGGCAACTTCCTATAGTCAAAAGGTTTGTAAAAAAGGTTTATACTAGACCTATTCAATTATAGATTATTGTTGGGGGAACATCTGAGGTTAAGTCTAAAATTAAGTTATTAGGCATAGGACTTTAGACCAACAACAATAAGTTAGGGTCCCTTAATTCTTAGTAATACTGTGGAGACAATTAGGTCAATAGCTTGTGAAGTTATCAAAATAAATATTATTTGTGTATCAGTTGGTTAATGTTTAAAAAAAAAATTTCTTTTGTGGTCCATATTGTAAATACTTTAAAAAGAAGTATCAACTGACTAAAAGTTTGAATTGCTTTATCTGTTATAAACTGTGTTAAAAATAAAAAATTAAAATTAAAAAAAAGTAAAATGAAATTAGGCTCTTGTATGTAAAGCAAAAGTTTGGAACAATTGTCTGGATAATTCAGATAAAGGATATACAATAACTCCTAAGTAAAATAATCTGAGAAAATATTTATGTATAAAAATTTTCAAAGAAACGCACACACTCCCTGTAAGCCATGTGTCAAATACAGAGTTTCCACAATTTCCTCTAAATTTGAAATATACATTCCTTATGAAACAAGATGCATAGTCTTAGTAATATTAACATACTTTTGTGACACATTAGCTCATATGAGCCCCATTATATTTCTCTGAGATAAATATTACTATTGCATGTGCTGTGTTTTTCAGACGAAGACCCTGGGAATTCACAGAAGTGAAGTGAATTATGTAAGGCTAATAAGTGTCAAGGACAAAATTTAAACCCATTGTTGAAAAACAGCCACAACTGACAGGTAAACTCTTGAGCTGTAGAAATAGGAGTACATTTCAGAACATCAACTATAGGTTTTGTCCATGTATATTCTCAGTGCCTTCATGGCCATTGGAACAGATTGTTCTTATCTGCCCATTCCACCAGATGAAGTCTTCACATGCTGGAGGTAGGCACCCCCCTAACCCACTAATGGGTTTGAGAACCTTTGATTACCCTCTGATTTGGCCCATCTGCTGAAACGGTTTCCTGGGGTGTGGCCACTGCTCATGATTCAGCTTCTTGGAGCCACAGGTGAGAGTTAGATGGAACAGGTGCACACCAAAGGTGGAAAGAGCCCAAAAAAGGCTCAGCAGCCATCACACTAAGGTACTTGTCCTCCCTGAATACGCCCTTCTCAGCCTTTTGATTAAAATTAAGTGTAGTATCTGTTCTTATCACTTTAATATCTGGTACGTCCTTTATCTCAGGACAATATATTAAATGGATTTTTGGAGCAGGGAGTCTAAATAGGAGCTTGCTCCACCTACTCCACACATCAACCCAGTTTAGAAATAATGATGTGCAAAATCTAATCTTTTCCTCTTTTTCTGCTCTTCTTTTTACATTTTTAAAAAATATTTTAATGACACTTGACCATATTTTATTTTCCCAATTACATGTAAAGATAATTTCAACATACATTTTTAAAGACTTTGAGTTTTAAATTCTTTCTGTTCTTCCCTCTCTCTTCCCTAAGAGAGAAAGCAATTTGATATAGCTTGTATATGTGCAATCATGTAAAATATATTTCACTATTAGTCATGTTGTGAAAGAAGAAACAGACCAAACGTAAAATCACGCTAACAAAAAGTCAAAATGGCATGCTTAAATCTACATTCAGACTCCACCAATTCTCTTAGTATACGTGGAGAGTATTTTTTATCATGTTTCCTTTGGGATTGTCTTTGATTATTTTATTGCTGAGAATAGCTGTCATTCATAGTTGATCATCATACAATGTTACAATTTGTTGGGATTGGAAGCTCAATTCCATGTGGACGGTCTCGGGCGGGTAAAAGTGGGACTTCTAAATCTTAGAGTCTTACGAAGCCCTCCATGAACAGCGGGGATTCGAGAAGGTCAGACTGAGCTAGCTCGGCTAGCTCGGGTATTTCCGCCTCTCCCTGGGAGATACGTGATGGGTGGAGTCTCCCTGCCCTCGAGGTCGTCCCGGATCTGGGCACACTATTGTTATCTAACAGCACGTTATTTAGATGCAAACTGTGTGGCTGAAGGTTAAGTAGGATTGAGGAAGCCTGAAAGCTCTCTTAGCACGTGAGGAGCCAGGAGGACAGTAGGCTCCGCTTCTCTTCTCTTCTCTCTCCCCTCCCCCTCTCTCCCCGCTTGTACTTCTACTTCCAACCCCTTAAGATCTTAGCCTCCTTAGGAAATCTCCCCCTCTTCCTCCTAAGGAAGAGCCCCCTGCACTTGTAAGTAGACCCTGAAATAAAGCTCAACCCTTGTTCGACTCTGGAACGTCCTTTCTTTCATATGTGCATCCGGGGTGGCCAGCCGAAGACCTCGGGAGGTAAGGTAAGAAAGACTCGGGTAGCCCACACAGGCCTCTAGGCCTGACAACAATTACTATGTACAGCAGTCTCCTGGTTCTGCTCCCTTCACTTTGCATCACTTCATCTATGTCTTTCAGGTTTTTAATGATTGATATAATTTTTATATTTCAGCTGAAGCATAATAGATATTGCTTTACTTACCTTTCCTCTTTGTGTGTTTCTTTGCTTCAAGTGTATTTCTTGTAAACAACAAATTATAGGATTCTGGTGTTTAATTCAGTCTGCTACCTTTTTCTGTTCTATGGGTTTTACAAGTAAATTCATTCCACTTTCATTATGATTACTCGTATATTTCTTTCCATTCTTTTATCCTCCTGTTTTTCCTTTTATTTCTCCCTTCTGTTTGTCCTTTCTCGCCAGTCTGTTGCTTCTGACAATCATCTTTCCCAATCTGCCCTCTCTTCTGTCAGTTTCTTCCCTCCTTTTCTTAACACCCTAACTTCTACTTTCTTACATTTCTATACTCAACTGACTGAGTGTGTTTTTCTCTCTTTGAGCCAATTCTGATGGGACTAAAGTTTAAGCAATGACCACCCTTCCATCTTCCCCTCCACTGTAATTGGTCTTTCATGCCTCCTCAGGTGAGTTAATTTATCCTATTCTACTTCTGTTCCCATTGTAATCCTCCCCATTCCTTGACTTTTTTTTTTCATTTGGGAGAGAGAAAAAGGTATTTCAGATATTTTGAGAATATATCTGAACTTAAGGGAAAATTCAACATATAACCTCCCAAAGAAATATAAGGTAAACATTAAAGACCAATTACAAGAGACTCAATGAGGTCAAATAGTTTACTTCTTATAGGTGAGAATCTAATTGGTGCTCTAATTTCTGTTATTTCTTCGGTAGCTTAAATAAAGACTTAGGTTGAACTTTTTATCATGAGGTGATTCTAAAAAAACTTTTTAGGCAGAGATAAAAAGAAATATTTACTTCATAAAAAAGAGGCATAAAAGGAAAAATTGATTCAGAAGAAGCAGTTGGGAGAGGGTGGGTAGTGATGGAATCTTATTCTCATGAGGAATGGATTAAGGGTGGGGGAGAAGATAATGGAGGAACTCCTAGAGAGGTAGGTAGATAAAAGAATAGGAGGGCAATGTAGTACAAAAAAATAAAGCAGAAGAGTAAAGGGGGATAGGAATAGGGTCAAAATGATAGAGAAGAAAAACAGGAAGGAGGAAAATACACAAGTAATCATAGCTTAGAATTTGAATGGAATGAATTTATTCATAAAATTGAAACTGGTAGAAGAGTAAAAATTTTCATTCAAGAGTATGTTGCTTTCTGGAAATGCTATAAAAATGAGAGATTCACAGAAAGACAAAATAAAGATCAGGAGGAGTAATCATGATCACAAAGTTAAAACAAATATAGATTTAATCAAAAAAGAAAAATAGGGAAACTACACTATGTGTCAGCAAATTATTTAATATTCTTTTAACAATTCAAAATAACTAGTTAGCATAAAATAGGTGACAGTATACTTGCCAAAACAGACACAAGAACTATGAGAACACATACATAAAGTACTTTTTATGCAAATAAAGTCAGATCTAAGTAATTGATGTAATATTTATTGATCATTGGCAGGTAAAGCCAATATAATTTTAAAAATGACGATGTTACCTAACTGAACTATTTGATCAATGCTGTTCCAATTGAATTACTAAAAAAACTATCTTACTGATTTAGAAAAAAATAATAATAAAGTTCACATGGAATAGCAAAAAGTCAAGGACTTCAAAAAAACCAGGGTAAAAGATGTATAGGAAGCTGATTCAGCATTATCAGATCTTATACTATATTATAATGTGAGAGCATTGTTGAAGTATAAAATGGATAATTTCAATTATTTAAATTAAAATTTTCTTATCTAAATAAAGCCTATGCAGTCAAGAATAGGAGGAACACAGAAAATTGGGGGGAAACTTTCATCAACAGTCTCTCAGATAGGATATGGCTAAAAGAATATTGCTGTCCTGTAGGATATGAAGAGTTGGTTGATTTAGAAAAAAACAAGGGAAGACTAGGACTTATGAAGGTAGATACTATCCATCTTCAGAGAAACAAATGGTAAATGGAAATAATGACTATATAGTCTTTCATATGTGTGTATGAGTATATATGTGTATCTTTATAGATATTTGTGTATGTGTTGATGCATATCTCCACACAATTGCAACCCCACAAGGAGTGGGGGCGGAGGAGAAGGAGAAGGAAAAAGAAAGTAAAAGTGCACAGCAGAGAAGAAAAGAAAATCCAAAAGGAAGTGGAGAAAAACTGTGCAGTTTTGAATACAAAGGGTAATATTTATTATATAGATTTTCTCAAAATAGAAATTTATTGTTTTTATGTTGACTCTTCTTCCGTTATGTTCTGCTATGTACATGACAGGTTTTTGTTTTCTTTTCTCATTTTGTATTTAAGTTCAAAATAAATAACAAAAATTGCAAGTAAACAAAAAACAAAAAACCACAAACTTATATTAGTGGTGGACCTCAAATTTCCCCTCTCAGAACTAGAGGAATTTAACACCCCAGAATAAGAAAGAAAATAAGGAAGTGAGTAAAATACTAGGAATTTAGACATGATAGAACTCTGTAAAAAAACTGAATGGGAACAGAAAGGAATACACCATATTCTTTGCAATACATGACACTTTAACAAAAATTGACCAAGTATTAGGACACGAAACTTTCATAATCAAATGGAGAAAAGCAGAAATATTAAATATATACTTTTCAGATCTTAATGCAATAAAATTATATTCAATAAAAATCCATGAAAAAGTTTAAAAATAAATTGTAATCTAAATTATCTAATCCCCATAAATGACTGTCTCAAAGAACAAAACATAACAACAAGCAATAATTTCATTAAACAGAATTGCAGCAATGAGATAACATCAAAATTTGTCAGAAGTAGTCAAAGAAGTACTTATGGGAGATTTTATATCTCTAAATGCATCTATCAATAAAATAGAGAAAGAGTATATCAAAAAATTGGGCATAGAGAGAAACACAGCTATAAAAAGAACAAATTAAAATTTTTCAAGTAAACAACAATTGGAAATACTGAAAATCAAAGGAGAAATAGAATTCAAAGTTAGAAAACCAGCTACCTAATAAATCAAACTAGGAGTCAGTTTTATGAGAAAACAATAAAATAGATAAACAATTTATTAATCTTATTTAAAAAAAGAAAGAAAACCAAATCACCAGTACCAAAAAATGAAAAGTGTGAATTTACCATCCAGGAAGAAGAAATTGAAGCAATAATTATGGCCTGTTTTGCCCAATTATATGCCAATATATCTGATAGTTAGAAAGAATGGACAAATATCTACAAAAAGATAAATCACTCAGATTAATAGAGGAAAAAATAGAATATTTTTATAAACCTAGTTTAGAGAAAGCAATTGAATAAATCATCATTGAACTTCATAAGAGAAAAAGCCCTTGGGCTAGATGGATTCATAAGTGAAATCACTGAAACATTTAAAGAATACATAATTCCAAAAGTATATAAACTATTTGAGAAAATAGACAAAAATGAAGTCCTACAAAATTCCTTTTTTTAATTTTTAAAATATATAATTTATTTAATTTGCAGTTCAACCATTCACTTCCACAAGAATTTGAACTCAAAATATTCTCCCCACCCCACCCAGGACAGCATGCACTCCATCCAACCCTTTCTCCAGTCTGTTCTTCCCTTCTATTAACCACCCTTTTTCTATCTCCCTTTCCCTCTATTTTCCTGTAGGGCAAAATATATTTCCATACTACATTGCCTGTATAGTTTAATTGCCAGTTGCATGCTAAAACAAATTTTTAGCATTCATTATTAAAGTTTGAGTTCCATATTCTCTCCCTCCCTCCCCACCCACCCTCATGGATAAAAGAAGTAATTCAATATGTGTGTAATGTGTAAAAATGCAAATCACTCCCATAATAGTTATGTTGTGAAAGAATAATCACATTTCCCTCTGAACTATCCTCCCTCAATTTATTCCATTCTCTCCTTTGAATTGTCCTCCCACAATAGTGTTTGCTTCTGATTATCTCTTTCCCCAATTTTCTGTCCCTTCTATTACCTTCCCTCTCCTGTCCCCTTCCCCCTTGACTTCCTGCAGGGTAAAATAAATTTTGATATCCAATAGGGTATGTTATTCCTCCTTAAGACAAATCCCATGAAAGGAAGGCTCACTTATTTCCTTTCATCTCTCCTCTCTTCCCCTCCATTGTAAAAGCTCTTTCCTCTATCTTTTCTATGAGATAACTTGCTACATTCTACTGATCTTTGTCTGTTACTCCTAGTACATTCCATTCAATAGTAAATTTTATTTTTTTAAGTGTTCTCCCCGCATATTCAGCACACCCTGTGCCCTCTGTCTGTGTATGTATATACATATATACACATACACATATACATATATATGCACATATATACATATACATACACACACATACACCTCTCTTAATTGGTTTTCAAAATCCTTTTTTGAGATCTTCCATGGCCTGAGGCCATTGCATACTTCTTTGGAGGCTTTTGATGTAGAAGCCTTGACTTTGACGTCTTCCTCTGGTGGTATTCTTTGTTCTTCCTCACCCAAAAGGATGGTAGAGAATACCTTCTTACCCAGAAAGTAATCTTCCATAGTCTTATTCTTTGACCTTTTTAGGGCATTTTCCCAGCCAGTTACTTGACTTTTGAAGGTATACTACCCTAGGCTTCAGAGGTTTTGTGCAGCTCTTCTCTCAGATATCTCTAGGGACCTATAAGTTCTCAGTTTCTCCAAGGTGGCACAATCAAGGGAATGTTTACTCCTCTCCTATCATGCATTATGCTTTGTGAGCAACCACAAGCATTCTTTTCTGCCCTGGAACTGTGAGTAAGATTCTCTTTCCCCAGCCATCACCAGTTCTAACATGCCAATACTCTTCCTCACCCCAGGACCACCATTCTGGACTGAGACCCAGAAGAACTGCCAGATTCTCCCAAGGTCTCTAGGCCAGGGTTCCAAAAGTAGAAGTTGCTGTCATAGTGGCTGCTGCCCTGGGGCTGGGGCTGGGGCCAGACTGAGTTTCTCTATCACTCAGGTGAAAAAATTTTCTTACTGACTTTTGAAGCTATCTTTGGAGTTTGTGCATTGAGAAATCTGGGTACCACAGTTGCTACCCATGAATCTGCACCCTGAAGTCTGCTCCAGTTCTGCCCCTGCTGTGTGTCTGAGGCTGGGCTATGCTCTGCTCCAATCCTGGTGGGATATACAATTCCTATCTGCCTTTCAGGCTATCTTGGGCTGGAAACCTGTTTCACTATGTAATTTTGTGGCTTCTGCTGACCTAGAAGGTGTTTAGAATCATTTTTACAGGTATTTTATGGGTTATGGGGGGGAGACCCAGAGCAAGTTAGTCCTGTTTTCAGTTTTCCACAATCACTTTCACATATCTTAGAATTTCCCCCCTCCTTTCCCCTCCTCTCACACTCCCTTCCTCTCCCTCCCCAAGAAGATGTGCAATGTCATATTGGTTGCATACATATGTTCTTATTAAATACATTTTCACCTTAGTCATGTTTCATAGAAGAATTAAAATGAATGGGAGAAACCAAAAAGAAAACAAACCAAAAACATAACACAAGAGAAATAGTCTGTTTTATTCTGCAAACCAATTTCATAGTTCTTTCTCTGGATGAGAAAGTCATTTTGCCTCAATAGTCCATTGGGAATTTTTCAGGTCCTTGCATTGCTGTGAAGGACTAAGTTTACCAGAAAAGTTCCTCACACACTGTGGTTGCTGCTGTATACAAAGTTCTCCTGACTCACCTCCCTTCACTCAGCATCAGCTCATACAAGTCCTTCCAGGCATCTCTGATTTCCTTCTGTTCATCATTTCCTATAACACAACAGTATTGCATTACATTCGTGTACCACAACCTGTTCAGTCATTCTCCAATTGATAAGCATACCCCTGATTTTCAGTTCTCGGCCACCACAAAGAGAGTTACAGCAACATTTTTGTACATATGGGACACTTTTTCATTTTTATGATTTCTTTGGGTTACAGTCCCAGAAGCAATTTCGCTGAGTCAAAGGGTATGCACATCTTTGTAGTCCTTTGGGCATAGTTCCAAATTGGTCTCCAGAATGGAGAGTTCTATCAAAATGCAGTTCTATCAAAAATGAATTACTGTTCTAACTCTCCCACATCTCCAACATTCATCATCATCCACTTTTGTCATGTTAGCCAATCTGATAGGTGTAATATGGTGTCTCAGAGTTCTTTTGGTTTGCATCTCTCTAATCAATAGGGATTTAGAGTATTTTTATATGACTATAGGTAGCTTTAATTTCTTCCTTTGAAAACTGCCCATTCATATTCTTTGACCATTTATCAATTGGGGAATGACTTGTTTTCTTTTAAAATTGACTCATTTCTCCACATATTTTAGAATTGAGGACTTTATCACAGGCTCTAATAGGAAAAACTGTTTCCCAGTTTTCTGCTTCACTCTTAATCTTGACTGCATTGGGTTTGTATGTGCAAAACGTTTTCAACTAAATGCAATTAAAACTATCCATTTTGCATTTCATAATATTCTCTATCTCTTGATGGGTCAAAAATTTTTCCACTCTCCATAAATCTGACAAATATGATATTCCTTGTTCCACTAATTTGTTTATAGTATCAGTCTTTATACCTAGATCATGTATACATTTGGACTTTATTTTTGTGTACAGTGTCAGGCATTGTTCTATGCCTAGTCTCTGCCACACTGTTATCCACTTTTCCCAGCAATTTTTGTCAAACAGTGAGTCCTTATCCCAGAAACTTTGGTCCTCAGATTTATCAATCAGGAAATTTCTATACTCATTGACTACTATTTCTTGAGTACCTAATCTATTCCACTGGTCTACCCCTCTATATCTTAGCCAGTACCAAGTGGTTTTATTGATTGCTGCTATACAATACAATTTGAGCTTTGGTAGGACTAGGCCACCTTCCCTAGCATTTCCTTTCATTAGTTCCCTTGATATTCTGAATCTTTTGATCTTCCAGATGAATTTATTTTTTCTAGCTCTAGAAAATAATTATCTGGTAGTTTGTTTGGTATGGCACTGAATAAGTAAATTAATTTAGGTTGAATTGTCATTTTCATTATATTAGCTCAGCCCACTCATGAGCAACTGATATTTTCTCGCTTACTTAGATCTGACTTTATTTGTGCGAAAACTGTTTTGTAGTTGTGTCCATATAGTCCCTGGGTTTGTTTTGGCAGGTAGACTCCCAGATATTTTATAGTGCTACCATAGCTGAGATTTCTCTTCCTATCTCTTACTGTTGGGCTTTTTTATTAATATAGAAATGCAGATGGCTTATCTGGGTTTATTCTGTAACCTGCAATTTTGCCAAAGTTGTTGCAAATAGTTTTTTACTTAGTTCTCTGGGATTCTCTAAGTATATCATCATGTCATCTGAAAAGAGTGACAATATAGTCTCTTCTTTGCCTATTCTAATTCCTTCAATTTGTTTTTCTTCTGTTTTTGCTTAAGTTATCATTTCTAGTATCATATTGAACAACAGCGGTGACAATGGACATCTTTGTTTAACCTCATCTTATTGGAAATACATCTATCTAACTTATGCCTATTGCACATAATGCTTGCTGATGGTTTTGGGTAGATACTGCTCATTATTTTATGGAAAGTTCCATTTATTCTTGTGCTCACCAGTGTTTTCAATAAGAGTGGATGTTGTATTCTGTCAAAAGCTTTTTCTACATCTATTGCTATAATCGTAGTTTCTTTTAGTTTTGTTGTTGATATGATTAATAATGTGATAATTTTCCTAATATTGATCCAGCCCTGAATTCCTTGTATAAATCCTATCTGATCATAATGTATTATTCTCATGATAAGTTGCTGTATTATTTTTCTAATATCTTATTTACAATTTTTGCATTTATATTCATTAGAGAAATTCGTATGTAATTTTCTTTCCCTGGTTGGCTCTTCCTGGTTTAGGTTTCAGAACTATATTTCTATCATAAAAAGAATTTGGCAGGACTCTACCAATTTTCCCAAACAGTCTATATAATATTGGAATTTGCTGTTCTTTAAATGTTGAATAGAATTCACTTGTAAATCCTTATGACCCTGAAGATTTTTCCCTTGGGAGTTCATTGATAGTTTGTTCAATTTCTTTTTCTGAGATGGAGTTATTCAAGTATTCAGCTTACTCTTCTGTTAATCTAGGCAATGCATATTTTCTTTTCAATATTCATCCATCTCATTTGCAGTGTCAAATTTAGGAGAATACATTGGGGCAAAGTAATTTCTAATTATTGTATTAATTTCCTCCTTGTTGGAGGTGAGGTCACCCTTTTCAATTTTGACATTGGGAATTTGGTTTACTTCTTTTCTTTAATCAAATTCACCAAAGTTTATCAATTTTATTGGTTTTCTTCATAAAACCAATTCTGAGGTTTATTTGTTATTTCAACAGTTTTCTTAATTTCAGTTTTATTAATATCTCCTCTGGTTTTCAGTATTTCTTATTTGGTATCTACCGGAGGATTTTCATTTTTTTCTTTTTTTAGCTTTTTCAGCTGCATGCCCAATTAATTGATCTCCTCTTTTTCTATTTTATTCAGGTAAGCATTCAATGATATAAAACTTCCCATAAGAACTGCTTTTGTAGTATCCCATAAGTTTTGGTAGGTTTTATCATTATATTTATTCCCTTGAATGGAGTTGTTGATAGTTTCTGTTATTTGTTGCTTAACACATTTATTCTTTAAGATTAGGTTATTTAGTTTCCAATTAATTTTTGGTTTATCTTTCTGTGGTCTTTTATTACATATAATTTTTATCGCATTATGATCTGAGAAGGATGCATTGACTATCTTTGCCTTTCTTCACTGGATTGTGAGGTGTTTATGCCCTAATACATGGTCAATTTTTGTATATATACTACAAACCAATGAGAAAAAAAGTATATTCCTTTCTATCCCATTCACTTTTCTCTGGGAATCTATCATGTCTACCATACCCAGAGTTTTATTTACCTCCTTAACTTCTTTCTTCTTTATTTTGAGGTTAGAATTATCAAGCTCAGAATGCGGGAGGTTGAGGTCCCCCACTAATGTAGTAACTCCCTTAATGTCTCTAAGACTTTGGATGCTATACCACTTGGAGTGTATATGTTTAGCAATGATATTGTTTGGTTATCTATGGTGCCTTTAGCAGGATATAGTTTTGTATCTTATCTCTTTTGATGAGATCTATTTCTGCTTTTGCTTTTTCTGAGACTAGAATGGCTACCCCTGCTTTCTTTACATCAGCTGAAGCACAATGTATTCTGCTCCAAACTTTTACCTGTACCCTGTCTGTATCCCCCTGTTTGAAATGTGTTTCTTATAAACAATATATTGTTGGATTATGGTTTTTAATTCATTCTGCTATTTGCCTCCATTTTATGGGAGAGTTCATGCCATTCACATTTACAGTTATGATTACTAACTGTGTCTTTCCCTCTATCCTCTTTTCCCCCATTTATACTTTTAGTTCTCCCTTCTCCTTGCCCCACTACAATAGAGTTTTAATTTTCTACCACTGCCTCCCTCAGTCTTCCCTCCCTTCTTTCAGGCCCTCTCCCTTTTACTCCCCTTTTCCCTTTCTACTTTTTCCCTCCCTTTTAGCCTCCTCTCCCTTTTCTTTTCCCTTTGCCATCCTACCACCTATGGAGCTAGTTAGATTTCTATTAGATTTCTATACTTAACCGAATTTATTTTTCCCTCCTTGAACAAAATCAGATGAGAGTAATCTCAATTGGTGTTCATCACCCTCCCTTTTTTCCCTCTACTGTAATATGTTTTTGTGACTTTTCCTGTGGTGGAATTTACCTTTTTCTATCTCCTCCTTTTTGCATCTCCTGTTACAATCCCTTCATACTGCTAAATCACATTTTTATCATTACATCATTGAATTCAACCCACTCCCTCTATCTATATATCCTATTTGAATATCATAATAAGTATACAGTTCTCAAGATTAACAGACATCATCTTCTCTTATATGGATGTCAACAGTTTGCCCATGCTGAAAAACGAGTTTTTCTCCCCTTTTTAGCTGTTTATGCCTCTCTTGAGACTTGTGTTTGAAGATACAATTTTTTTTGAAGTTCTGGCCTTTTCATCAGGTTTGATAATCCCTTATTTCATTGAATGGTCATCTCTTTGTCTGAAATATTATGCTCAATTTTATTGGTTAATTGATCCTTGATTGTACTACCAGCTCCTTTGACTAATGGAATATCATATTCCAGTCCCTCTTATCTTTTAATGTAGAAGCTACAAGGCCCTGTGTGATCCTGACTATAGCTCCTCTATATTTGAGTTGTTTCTTTCTGGCTTCCTGCTGTATTTGCTCCTTCACTTGATAGTTCTGGAATATGGAAATGATATTCTTTGGTGTTTTCAGTCTGGGATCACATTCAGGAGGTGATCTGTGGAGTCTTCTGATGACTATTTGCCCTCTGGATCTAGGACCTCTGTGAAGTTTTCCTTCATGATTTCTTGGAAGATATTGTCCACGTTCTTTTTTTCATCATGGCTTTTGTTAGAACAATAATTTTTAGATTTTCTCTCTTGGATCTATTTTCCAGGTCAGTTATTTTTCCAATGAGACATTTTACATTTTCTTCTATTTGTTCATTCTTTAGATTCTGCTTGACTGATTCTTGATGTCTCATAGATTCATTAGCTTCTACTTGCCCAGTTCTAATTTTTGAAAGATTGTTTTCTTCAGTTAATTTTTGCATTTCCTTTTCCAGTTTTTCCAATTTTTCTTTTTAATCAGCTGTTCTCTTCAGTGACTTCTTTTTTTCATATTTTTAGAATCTTTGGCCAGTTTTTCTTCTACTTCTCCAATTTGGCTTTTAAAATCCTTCTTGAGCTCTTCCAAGAATGCTCTTTGGACTTGAGACTATTTCATATTTCTGGCATTTGGAGATCTTTTATTTTATTTCAGCTCTGTTTTTTTAATTAGAAGTGCTTGAAAGATCTCTATTTCATTAAATATCCATTACCCCTGCCCACCCCCCACCCCCCAGGAGATCATATTTAGTTTTGTTGGCTAGGTAATTCTTGCTTGTAATCCTAATTCCTTTGTCTTACAGTATATCTTATTCCAACCCCTCCAGTTCTTTAATGTAGAAGCTGCCAAATCCTGTGTAATCCTGACTGTAGCTCCATGATATTGAATTATTTATTTTTTGACTGCTTGCAATACTTTCTCCTTAAACTGTGACCTGTGGAATTTGACTATGATATTCCTGTGGATTTTTATTTTGGGATCTCTTTCCAGCAGCAATCAGTGGATTCTTTTAATTTGTAATTTCCCTCTGGTTCTAATATAACAGGGCACTTTATTTGATATATTTTTAAAAGATATTGTCCAGGCTTTTTTTTAATCACAGCTTTCAATTAGTCCAATAAGACATATGTGTGTGTGTATGTATGTATGTGTGTATGTATGTATACACACATATTTATATCTGTGTGTATATACATGCATATATGTATGCGTGCATGCATATATATATATATATATACATATATATAGATAGATAGATAGATATAGATATAGATGTTGATATGCCTTGGTTTTGTTTTCTAGCTCAGTTGTTTTTCCAAGGGGAAATTTCACATTTTTTTCTTTTTTTTTTTTCACTTTTTTGATATTTGTTTTATTGTATCATGATGTCTCATAGAGTCATTAGTTTCTACTTGCTCAAATTTAATTTTTAAGGAATTATTTTCATCAATGAACTTTTGTACTTCCTTTTCTACTTAGCTGATTCTATTTTTAGGGAATTATTTTCTTCAACAAATATTTGTATATCTTTTCCCATGCTATTCAGACTTTTTTTTTGATGATTCTGTTGTATTATTCTAATTTATTTTATACATTTTTCTTCTACTTCTCCAGTTTCTTTTCAAAATCCTTTTAAATAACATATTTAATGAATTTAATTTTAATAAATTTTAATAAAAATTTGTTTTATAAAAAAGTTAATTTAATTTAAATGTATTTAATTTAAATTTATTTAATTCAATTAATAATATTAATTAAATTTGTTTAATTCAATTAATAACATTAATTAAATTTAATTAACTAAAATAAATTTAAAATTTTATTTTATTTCATAAAAATTAATTTTAAAAATTATTAAAAAGTATTTATCAAAAAATTTAATAATTTAATTAAAATAAATTTTCATACAAATTAAATCTAAAGAATAATAAAAAAGGAATTCTTTTTGACCCAAAGACCAGATTACATTTTTGTCTGAGGTTAATGTGTAGCCATTTCAACATTATTGTCCTTTTCTTAGTTTATGTCTTGATCCTCTCCATCACCATAGTAACTTCCTATAGTCAAGTTCTTTTTTGTATTTTGTTCTTTTCTTTAGCCTTTTTTTGTGACTTTGTATTCTTATGTGTGAGTTGGGCTGTGTTCCTGAATTGTCCCATGCTTTTGGTGCTGGGGCTCTGGGTTTCACTGATAACTTTCACTGAGCTTGAGGGATTACCTGATTGCTTACTCTAGAGGATAAAGCTTCCCTTCTACCTTGTATTGGAGATTGATTCCTCTCTGTTGGCCTCCACTGTGTATAGTGTTTAGTTGCTGACCTGTTCCAGGCATGGGGCCTTGTTACTTGGTTGCTATGGTGACAAAGTCTTTCTGGTGGCTGTACCTGGAGAAGATATCTTGTTGCTGGTCTGCCCCACAGGGGGGTCCCAGCTACTAGGTTTCTGTGGAAACAGTGTCTCTGTCAGTAGGTCCCAAGTGCAGTGTCTCACTGTTAGCCAGCCCTGGGGCAGGGCTTCACTACTGATCCGCAATGGGGTCATGACCTCACTGGTGACCTGTGCTTGGAGTTGGGTCACTGGGGTGGGGCCTTGCACCAGTGCACAGACTGTTTACTTAATTAAGGGGCTGCTAGTTTTTAGGACAGCAGAGCCTTACTGCTGGATTGCCTCAGGCTTAAAGCCTTGCTCCAGAGACCTGGCTGCTGTTGCTGCTCTTGGACCTTGCTCCCCCCATTCACCCACAATCCAGGGAAACGAATCTTTTTTGTTGTGCAAGCTGCTAGATCAATTATGAGGTGTTTTTTCAAGTTGTTTGGAAGGAAATTTTGAAGGACTTCAGGGGGTTCCTTCCACACTCCAACATCTTGGCACCTATGGAAGTCCATAGAGACACTTTCTAATTTTAAAAAAGGAAAAGAAAAGAAATGGAAAAACATCAGAAAAACTAATAAATGCATAGAAAAAAATCTGAATATGTGTGTGTTTGTGTATATGTGTGTATACATATAATGTTCCACACTTGTATGTCTTCTCTCTACATACAGGAGTGTGTTTGTATTCATATGTAAATGTTTGATAGGGACTGGGAATGATTCTAACAATTTTACTTTGGGACCATGATGCTTATTCTTTCTAATTTTCCATTGTTTTATGTTAATTGTTCTTTTTATTTCTGGTATTGTTATTATCATGTACATTGTTTTCTTGGCTTTGTGCACTTCTTTCTGCATCAGTTCATTCAAGTCTTTTCATTCTTTTCCTTTATTCATCACAATCTTCATTCTGTACATCACAGTAATATTCCAACACATCTGTGAACTACAGTGTGGTTTACCATTTCCCAACCAATGGGTATCTAGTTTAGGTCTCTGGTATTATTACTGCTTTTATTAGTTAAAATGGCATTGAGCTTTCAGGTGACAACATCACTAAATTGATGGCAATGAGGGAGAATTTCATTTGATGCCTCAACTGACAACAATACTCTCCCACAGATAAATTTCTTTTGTCATTTATAGTGATATAATCTATCCTGTTTCACTAATGTTTTTTAAAGTTTGAGTCTCAAATCATGCAGGTGATCCAATCTATCATATCCTGTTATGGTTTGTCAGGCAGCTTCTATTCATAAAACTGACAGAGCAACTGTTTTCGCAGTCAGTCTTTCCCTTTGGGAGCCAAATGACAATGATTGACCCATAGGGCTAAAAGGCTATTGGTTACTCTCCAATCAACCAATAAAATTAATAAATAATAATTTATTAATTGCCTACTATGTACAGGCATGGTGCTGAACACTGAGTATAGAAAAAAGAAACATAGTCCTTGCCTTCATGGAGCTTACAATCTAATGGTGAACACAAAATATAAAAAGAAGTTAGAAGGGGGGCATCAAGAAGGGGAGGAGAAAGTGGAGAAATCAATCAAATCATCTTAAAATTCATATAGCTAAGTAAGAGATGAGATGTCTGAGCTAAGTTTTCTTTTAAAATAGAACTTTGGAGTTCATGGCCCCACCTTCCATTCACAGAAGAAGAGAGTAGTGATGAAGTAGAGTAGCTTCTCTCCAACTTTGTTTTAATACTTATTTAGAAGCAACTTCTATTTTAAACATTGCTAATCACCTTTAGCCCTTCAGTGCTATGGTGACAGCGTAGCTTACTAGAGGAGCAAATCTTATGCCTGACCAGCAGGCTGCTTGTCCTCCTGTGGAGCTCTTGAGTAAAAGAATGAGGTGGGAGAGCGGGTCATGAGGCAACTCCGATTTATTCAAGGAAGCACTCTGATTATATAGTCTTTGCCAGCTAGCCCAGTGAACCATGGTAACACACACAAACAAACCCGAAGCAATAGTAATGAACACAAGCTGGAACTATAGTGGCAAAAACAAACAGGGGTGGGGCTGTCCCTTCCAGCACCATCTTGTTCACTCTTCCCTGCTTCTGACTCAGTTTACCTGATGTCAGTCAGTGTGGAGTCCCAGATGGTGTGGCGGTCAGCGCCCCTTACACTTCAGCACCATAACATTGTCCTAGTTTCTGATTTTTCTTATCTGCATGATGAATCAGGCTTATTCCTGTGCAGGAACTCCCCAGTTGTGGATATATTCTCATCCCTGTTCCCTAAGTGGAGAAAGAATTATCAGTACCTTTTAGCCAGTTCAGTCATAGTTTATGATATAAATAAAAGGGAAAAGTCTACCATTAAACATAACTTCTAGACAATGTTTTCATGTGAAGAAGTTTCAGCTGTGCTAAATATAATGACATGAAGATAAGAGTATCGTCATATTTCAGGATATCAATATGATTCAGTCATTTGTAGTCACGGCTTGAATGGAGGTTGACAGATAACAATTATTTATTAAGCTCTTACTATGCACCAAATATTTTATTAAGCCCTTGCAATGCAAATATAAGCAAAAAGACAGACAGTTCTTGTAAAGTTGCTCTACATTCTAACGAGAGAACACAAACACACAAAAGTGAACTGAAAAGTAGGTGAGGGAAGAGTGAGCTACCTGTGAGGAGTCCTCTTGGCAAAGTACAGAGTGAAAATCAGATTTTAGATGGGAATGAAAGATGGCTGTCTTGAGCCCCTGCCCAAAATGGAGTTCCTAGGGAGGAACTCACCAATAGGGAAAGAAAAAGTCAGGGGAGAGAAGGATGCTAAAGGGTGAGAAGTTCCTAGGCACTAAGAGAAGTGATAAAGTGAAAAGGCACCTGAGGCATAGTGGCAATGTCCTGAATGCCTCAAGCTATTTTAGTTCTGCCTCATCAGGAACGTAAAACATTTAATTGGGAGGAAATGTGATCCAGATGAAAGCACTAGATTTGGAATTGATAGTCCTAGACTCAGCTCTGACACTTATTGTCACTGTTATCTTGAGTGACTCATTCATCCTCTTTAGGGGTTTCAATGTCTTTATGTTAGGAATTTGGATTAGATAGCATCTATGATTCCTTCCAGTTCTCGATTTATGATTCTAATCTTGAGATATGATCAAACTGAAGGTATGGGTCAAAAATGTTTTATAGCATCAAAATTTCTAGTGAATACAATACCATATGATTTATATTCTGTAATGGGAGATGGTAACTATATTTAAGCATGACATACACTTGTAGACAAGAATGTAGTTGTAAAAATTGATCACGTTATGAAGGCTGAAGAAGAAATAGATTTTAAGAAGAGAGGAAGTGAGTAGGAGGGTCAAATGCAGCACAGATGGTCATGATGTATGAAGGTGTAGATATGTTCACTCAAATTTAAAATTAGAAGATAGATTAGATTGCTTCCTAGAAAGCAATTGGACCAGAATGGTGAGAATAGAACTTAGATTTTAGACAATAAAGAAGGGAATAGGTTAGTGAGGAAATTAAGGGACTTATGAAGTCCCAGGACAAAGCTTACCCTAAATTCAGCTAAGAGGCCCCACAGCAGAAAGAAGCAAAGGAGTTTTATCAGAATACACTTTCTGAGCCAAAGAGAAACTTAGGTGAAGAGGTAGGCTGTTGCTAGGAAATGAGCCTACTCATAAAAGCACCAACTTATTTCAAAAGTCTTCTTTATTAATTTTAAATTCCTCAAAACCAAAAAAAAAAAAATTCTGTGTTTAAAAAAGTGTCCCACCCTCCCCAACAGTCTAATAAAATGTGTTGGGTATAAGAACTAGTGATAAATAACCCTGGAGAAGTAAGACACAGGAAGGAAAGGTATGGCAATTTTCTTTAAGTATTTGGAGGAATGCAATATAGAGATTTGATTCTTTTTAACCCCAAAGAACAGAAAGAACCTGGAAATATGGGCAGAAGTTTGAAAGAGGGAGATTTAAGTTGAACATCAAGGTAAACTCCTTAATGATTACAGTTGTCTGATACTTGAATGGACTGCATTGAGAAGACCTCCTGGTCTTCAAGCAGAAGGTACTTATTCATCATGTTTTTGTAGGGCTTCATTTTATGTATAGTTTTTTCAACATGGCTATTGATGACACACATAAGTCCTAAATTATGCAATTCTTTGAAATATTCATTTATTGATTAGAAAATAGATTCACTCCCCTATTTCATTTTGTATTTGAAAGCACAACTGAAAAACTCCTAGAGTCAAACCTTACATCAAAGAAGGGAATTGCTAATCACTGTTTTAGGTCTACATCTTTGCAAATGAGCGCATAGCAGACGGCTCCATTAACCTTACTGGATACTTGCCCCATATTGAAAGATGAGCACTAGGTTTATTTCATAGTTCAGAATCAACTACATTCGGATGATCTGGACAGTCCTTCATATGAGTAATGAGACTTGAAAAAAATAATAAATCCATTTGCCATGTGCTGGAGAATTAATTAGGCTAAGTAAATGAAAATAAGTGAATTTGAAATCACTGTTTGGGGGACCATAAAATGGAATGTCAGATTATGAAATGTTAATTACCCCATTTATGACTGTGGGTTTGTATTGCAAGTAATGTATCACTCAACCCAGCCTCTGTGGGTTTTTCCTTTTCCAGATTTGTCTTTCTGTACCCCCTAAAAATAAGATTTGTCGGGAAGTAGGAAGAGGAATAAAGCAGGTCAAGAGCTCCTGAGATAAGAGGAAAAAATCCATTTAATATCCAATAGAAAGGTGCTTTATGGACCAGTTTTCTACTGATCATTTTGTTGATTAGGAATGATTAGTAACTGGGGAGAAAGCAGTATTTTTGAGTGAACATATTAAAAGTCAGATTGTAAGGGATTAGGAAGTGAGGGAAGAGCTTATGGTGACCTCTTTTTCTCAGTTTGTCATAGATTTAGAGCTGGAAGGAGGCTCAGAGGTTGTGTAGTCCATCCCCCTCATTTTACAGATGAGGAAGCACAGGTAAAGTGATTTGGTCAAGGTAGGGAGCAGAGCTTTAATTTGAACTTAGATCCTCTGATTCCAAATCTAGCACTCTTTCTACTGTCCCATGAGAAATAGAGGAAGACAACATGTAGGATAAGGGAACATCAAGTTGAAGGATTTTTAAGTATGGGGGGAACCTAGGTATTGGTAGGCATCAGGAGAGGGGTCACTTTTCACATTTATAATTATAGGAAATATAAGTACATTTTGCTAACTAAGATGACATAAGCCAGCCTACATTCAGATGTCAAAAATTTTAAGTTACCAATTTTCTACTGATCAAATTTAGATGTTGAATAGTATCATTCATCTACTAAAAATTCAAAAGATCTTTCTGGCATGATGGACTAGACTAGAGAAAGCACATAATATTTCACTGAGCTAGTATTCTTTCTGTACATTTCTCTGTTTGTTTACATTGCAATGACTGATTTCTTGTTATTTTCTTCCTAAATTAAAATTCTATGCTATTCTCATTATATCTTCTTTTCCATCTAAAACAGGGTGACAAGGCTGAAGAATTGAGTCTTCCAACTCAGTTTTGACCTCAGTCATTCATTCATTAATTATTTATTACATGAGTTTAGTTCTAACTAAACTAGATGTTGGAAGAGTTACCAAAGACATAGATGGAATGGTTTGTTTCATAGTTTTATGTTTAGTTCTAATCAGAGGTTTCTAAGGACATCAGAGAAGGATGAGATTATATTTGTACCAAGTCTCAAAAGATTCTAGATGTTCTCCTGGCCAGAAATTCCATTAAGCCCATTGCCTTAAATAGTTTTCATATCTGTATATGTATCTCTCTATAGAAATAGTCATATATATATGCATATATATATGAACATGCATATGTGTATGTATATGTGCATGCATATGTACGTGTATATGTTTGTATGTATGCATGTGTATATATAATGCATACATGTGTCGCATGTACATACTGTGTGTATGCATGCATGTATGTATATACACACATGTTTCTGTATATGTATTTATAGGGCAGCTATGTGGCACAGTGGATAGAGTACTGGACCAGGAGTCAAGAATACTCATCTTCTTGATTTTAAATCTAGCTTCAAACACTTACTGTGTGAGTAAGTGACTGGGCAAGTAACTTAACTCTGTTTCATCTGTAAAATGAGCAAGAGAAGGAAATAGCAAACCACTCTAGTATCTTTGTCAAGAAAACTCCAAATGGGACCATGAAGAGTCAGGCAGGACTGAAGTAAATGAACAAAAACAAGCAATGCATGTATATGTATATATGCAAATACCTCTCCTGAGTTGCCCTATGATATGAACTGGTACTCCTGGTACAGAGAAATCTTAAAGACTTGAATGGAAATGACAAATTCTAGCTAGAAGATAAGAAAAGTCTCAAAAGGAAACTCTATTGAAATTTCAATGTTTTTCACCCTCATTAACCCTACCATATATTCAAGAGAATGATAGAATGTAAAGCTAGAAGAGATCTTAAAGATCATCTAATTCATATTCACAATGTCCAGGAATATGTTGCCTGAGGATAGGTCTCCTCATTAAGATGCGCAATAGTGAAGGCTAACCCAAGTAGGATTTGGTTTCATGGAAAAATATTGTAATGGTTGGAGTGATGTTGTAGTTGTATTATATTTTCTCTTCAGATCTCTGAAGTATAAGTATTGAAAATGCCACAAGGAACATTTCTTGTCTTCTTTTAAAGAAAAACAGCAGGTATTAATCCCTCTGCTTAATGGAAGTCCTGTTTTAAGATTGCACATGACACCAAATTATAGAAGAAAAATATTGAGTAGCATCATGCTTGTTCATTAAGTCCCCCAAAGCACAGGGACTAATTAAAGCCAAATCAATGAGTTCTGTTGAAAGTATGGAAAAATACCCACTCAAAACTAAGATACGAAAAGAAAATTGATTTAGTATCTGCATTTTTCATTTTTCATTGACTTTTGGGGATTTACTCTCAAGTTATGTCAATACCAAATGGCTGGATAACACAGGAATTTTGACGTCTTTTAGTATTTTAGGTGGAAGAGTAATTTGACAAGAATTGTGATGTATTACAAAAGTATTGTACTTGTAATAACAAATATAATTTAAGATTATTAGTGAAGTAACTGTCATGTATGAAGAGAAGCACAAATAAGACACTCTGCCTCTTCTCATGGACCTTTTAATCAAGTAGATGATTGTAATGAGCCTGGAATGCCTGGAATTCCAGCTTAGCCTTGTTTCTTACTAGCTGTGTGTCCTTGAACAAATCACTTGAGCTCTCCTGTCCTTAGTTTTCCCAGTTATAACATAGAGATAGTGCTTATGTTACTCAACTCATAATTGTTCAGAAAAAAATGTTATAAACTCCTCTGCACTATATAAATGTAAACTGTCATCTGCTGGTGGTTGTTGTCTTTCATTCTTGAAGAGAGCCAAAATGACATCATCATGACAAAATGAAGTGTTAATGTTTACTAATGTGGTTGATCAGATCAATATGAGCTCAGAATGCTCTACTACAGCTTGGACACAGATGGTACATGTGAACATTTGGGGTGGTTACTCCAAATTTGCACATCCTAGATTTCCTTCATGCTGTTTCAATTCTGCTTTGTTCATAGAGCACAGCACCTTTTTTGATGTGGGTATGCCATGCTGAGTGGTCCTATGTCAGTGTCTCCCATGTCATACAATCAAATCCAAAGTTCTTGAGAGAAACCTTGAGTGTGTCCTTGTATCACTTCTTCTGACCACCATGTGATCGCCTGCCCCATGTGAGTTCTCCATATAACAGTCTTTTTGGCAAGCATAACTTTTGCATTCGAATAACATGGCCAGCCCATCTGAGTTATGGTCTACGAAGCATAGTTTGAATGCTTGGCAGTTTAGTTCAAGCAACAATTTCAGTGTCTGGTACCTAATCCTGCCACATGATCTTCAGAATCTTCCTAAGACAGTTCAAATGGAAGCGGTTCAGTTTCCTGGCATGGCTCTGGTAGACTGTCCATGTTTCACAGGCATACATTAATGAGGTCAGCACAACAGCTCTGTAGACCTTAGCTCTTCCAGCAAAGCATGCATCAACCTCGTTGTTAATGTGTACATCCCTGGAAAGCACACTACCAAGGTAACTGAACTTATCCACAGCATTCAAAACGTCTCTGTTTGTTGTAATCTATTGCTGTATGGATGGATGGTGTGGTGGTGGCTGATGGAGAATCTGTGTTTTCTTGGTGTTAATTATTAGGCCAAAATTAGCACAGGCAGCAGAGAATTGATCCATACTTTGTTGCATCTCGGCTTCAGAGGCTGCATTGAGTGCACAGTCATCTGCAAACAGAAAATCATGCTCCAGCATCCCCTCCTCTTTGGTCTTGGCTTGTAGCCTTTTCAAATGGAACAACTTACCATCAGTATAGTAGTTGACATTGATGCCATGTTTATCCTTATTGAAAGCATTTGACAACATGGTTGAAAACATGGGAGCAAGCACACATCCCTCTTTCATTCCACTGGTGACTGAGAAGGTATGAGAGCACTGTCCACTCTCCAGAAACCAGGCAAACATGCCATCGTGAAATTGATGTACAATGCTGATGAACTTCTCTTGGAAATCAAATTTTGACATAATTTTCCATAAGTATTCATGACTAACAGTATCAAAAGCCTTGGTCAGATCTACAAATGTGGTGTACAGACCTATGTTCTGCTCATGGAACTTCTCCTGGACTTGTCAGGCAGCAAACACTATATCGATTGTTCCTCAGCCATTTTTGAAGCCACACAGGCTCTTAGATAGATGACCATCTTCCAGGTGAAGGATCAGCCTATTAAAGAAAACTCTAGAAGGAATCTTGCCAGCAATGACTAAGAGAGAGACTCCCCTCCACCCCCTGCCCCATGATTGTCACAGGACAATCTATTCTCTTTACCATTATAGAGATGGACAATGGAGGCATCCTATGTAAATTATCATCTCCTGGCATATTGCTTCCATATAAATGGATCATAAAGAATCTCTCTGTAAATTTCATCACATTTGATCTTAATATATTCAGTTTTTTCATCTGTAATGTATGGATGATGATCCCTCCCAGAGTTATTAAAAGGCTCAGTATTTATGAAGTGATTTGAAATACTTCATAAATAAATAAAATCATTTTATAAAGTTATTAAAATGTTCTATTAATATTACCTATTGATGATGATGATTATGATGATGGATGGTGATGGTAATGGTGATAGTGAAAGTAGTAGTGGTAGCAATAATTCTCCATAGATTTTATTTTCTAGACATAAGCAGAATACCAGAAAGCACTGAACTGGTTTATTTAAATAGACAGCAAAAACAATGTATTACCTACTTAAAATAAAAATTTCTGCTTGTTCTAAAATTTCTGCTTTTTCTTGAAATCACTGGTGCTCATCCTTTGTTTTTGAAGAAGGCCATGACATCAGAGAAATGATGATATGACTTGCACTTGACTTAGTTTTGAATGATGGAGGGATGTGCAGGGTCACTTCCCTCACTTTATCCTACTGAGCCTTCTGGATCCAGTGACCATATATTCACCAGGATGACTGGAGACAGCTCAAGATGAAATGGGAGATCTTGGCCTTTTAGGCTAAGGTCTTTTCAGTTACTCACTTAAACTGAGATGATGCCCATTCAGTGAATAGGCTTCTTAAAAAAGTAGTCAGGAGGATGACCCCTTCAATAGAAATGAAAAAAATAAATAGCTAAATCACTGCAGGAGAGGAAGGAAACTCAGTGTTGTTGTTTAGTAGAAAAACTGTTACTATCGACATTCACTGTAAGCCAGGATGGTCCAAAAAACAGCCACTGAGTGGAGGTTGGGCAGGGAACCTTCCTGGTTTGATTCATGGGATTCAGAGTGCATGGGGTCTAGGGTTTTAGGGGAGAGAAGAAAGGAAAGGAGAAGAGAGGAGAGGAGAGGAGAGGAATCTAGCCAATGTACCCCAAGTTAACTGGGCAGTTTCTTACCTTCTACTTAAGCTCACAACTGTGTGACCTTCAGTAGCCATGTAAAGAAAACAGCCATAAAATGATGTTGCCTCTGGTTCATTCATAGATAAGCAACTGGGCACTGGTGAAAGCCTTTGGCTCTTTAACTTGCATATTCCTAATCAATGCAACTAAGCCCCATCCCCACCCCCACCCCACCAAACCCCCTGGTTTGAGAATATTTGCTCCAGAATTCTGCTTTTCTAATTGGCCCCCTGCCGTAGTTTATAGATTCTGGCTTTGACTTCCAACCTGATACTGGTTGCTCTCTTAGATCATGAGAGCAGGATATAGCACTCAGAACAAACCTCTTCCCACATGTTAACTCTGTCCGTTTGCTCATTTGTTGACTCTTGCCTATAAATCACCAACTAATACTCAGCACATATAGGTTTCTTCCCATTCACTCTAGGAGCTAATTTTTTCAGGCTGTCTCTTTAGTCATTCAGATTCTAGCTGTACCTACAAGTTAAAGTTAATAATAATAACAATAAACAAGTATAAATCATTATGGGCTTATCTAAAAATATAGGACTCAGCATTTATATTTAGCAATGAAAAATTATTCCGCTTAAAACCTATTGGAAATGGCTGTTCTAAAGTGTGGGATGCTATATTAAAATCTTCAATTTTTCAGAGGGCCATTATGTCAAACATCTACTGTTACACCTGTGTGTTTCGGGTTCATACTTTAAAATTCAAATTCAAACCTTTTTATCCTATATCTCTGCTTTGGCCAGAGAGAAATGCAGAAAACAAATTGAATCTGTCATGACCCAGTTCAAAATAGACCCAACTAGCAGCAAAATCTTAATGTAATAAAATGTTCATGTATGGTTTATTTTTCTATCAAAATTTCTCTGCCACAATTTTATATTTCTCTTACCTTAAGCATAATGTTACTGATGTAATTACTGAAGAAATTGGCAAAACCAGTTGATGAGAAAATACACAAATATACAAGTGCCTCAAAAGTCTATGCTGTCTGTCATCCAATGTGAGAACTCCCTCATATGTCAGAATGTTATCTACCTCTAGCTTATTAATCAACAAGCATGTATTAAGCATCTATTATGTGGTAGTCCTACAATAGGTGTTTGTGATATCATGGCAAAAAACAGTATGGGCCCTGCTTTTATCAATGATATGTAATGTAACGTATAGGTGTCTGTACACACGCAATCACATATACACATACAATTATTTATATACATATACATATTTGTACATATATCCATACATATATTACAGATAAGAAAATAGAATACATGCACACATTTATTGGTTTAATAAAACTGAGAAGAGGGACAGTTCAAAGAGCAATGAAGCTAGTTATGATTAAAATTATGACCAAAAAAGCCAATAAATTCTCACAACAGCGAAAGGGGAAAGTTCCCATTTATGAGATTAACTCTGTGTCTAGTTCTCTAACTACTAAACCACACTGTAAAAAAGCAATTGCTTTAAATAAATGCTATAAAAATACTCTTGTTTACAGATGTTAGTTTCCACCAAATTCAAGTGTGTATGATTCCAAATCTTCATAAATATATGATGCTGGGGGATATGTTATCTTCAACACTTTTCTAGCTATTTGTAGACCAACAACATGGAAAGGTTCAAGGAAAGGAAAGGATGGCATTTGGGGCTCAAATGTGGTCGAACACTACTGCATGGCTTTAATTCTTACAAAGATTTTTTTTCTTGCTGACATTATTAAAATTTAGTCCTTTGCAACTTCTTACTGTTTCATATCATTCTCTGCAGTCAGAATATATTTAATTTCTTTCCCACATGTAATCTAATCAAATATTTAAAGGAAGATAACATGTTCACACATAAAGACTTCTCTTATAGTGAATAAAGACCCTCAGTTCCTTTGGCTCATGTACATATGGCATTTGACACTCTCTCTGTCCCAAACCCAACCACTACCAAAAAAAAACAAGCAAAAAATAGAAAAACCTAGATTGAATCTAGACATATATGGGTCTACTTGAAGTCTAAAATGTACATTCTAATATACTGTAACAATTCTCTGACTTTAAAGGTTATGAGCAAATGAACTTATTGCATGAACGCACAATCATGTTATAAAAGTAACAAATAATGAAGATTGTCTGGACATAACATCGTTATTGTTGCAATGAGATTAAAAAAACTGACAAATAGTTTATAATATCCATAATCATGATTATGTTGGATGATAATTAGATATAATGATAAGCAGGTTACATAAATGGCTATAGTTAGGAAAGTTTTAGTCTTTCATCAGCCTTTATAATTGACATCAATAACAAGTTTTAGTGTTTCTTCAACCCTAAAATTTGAATGTATTTATTTGTGTACATGCAATACTGCTCAGTACAATTTAAGTTCCTTTTGGGCAGGGATTTTTTTTGTCATCTTATTTTTGGGTCCTTAAAAAATGCAAGCCTAACACAATGCCTTACAAAAAGAAAAGCATAAGAAATATGCAAAATATTTAGTTGTATTTTCCCAAGATAGCATAGTTGTAAGGAATGTTAGAGGTGATAGACTGGAATCCTTCCATTTTTAGATATAAAGGAACTGATGTCTAGAGAATTGAAGTGCTTTATTCCAAAATTCTGCAGTTAATCAGTCTTGATGGCTTGTAATTTTTCAGTTTGTGAAGCAATTGCTAACATAAAAAGCCCTTACCTTAGAGTTTACGTATGAGGCAGAATATATTAAACAATCAACAAGAATGCAGTAACTGCTTACCAGATGCCAGTCATTGTAATACAAAGAAAGGCAAAAGATAGTCCCTGCTCTCAAGAGTTCATAATCTAATGGGGAAGGTGATCACAGACAAGTTATTGACAGAATAAATTGAAGATAATAACACTAAGCATCAGCAATAAGAGAGATATATTCCCTCACTGGATATCTTCAAGTAATGGAGAGAAGACCCCTTATTAAATATATCATAGAGGGAACTATTCTTTTCCTCTGTGGCTTAATATATGGCTTCTGGAATCCTAATTTTGAAATTCCAATGCAGCTATTATTCAAATTTTTGTCATCTTACCCCAACTTTCATTTTCAATCTCTTCCACTACTAAATTTCTCTTATACTAACACTACTCACTAGAGAACATTCATTTCTACAATCCCAAAGTCTCTCTGTTAATTCTTGCGATAGAATTAGTATTTCTATAATACAACAGGTTCCTCTGTCCCTTTCACAACATAAGGAAACTTTACCTAAAAGAAGACCAAGCTACCTCCATAACTGTTTGCCCTATACTTCTCTTCTGACTCGGCTACCTGGTCAGGCAGTAAACTAGCATTTATTAATGACACTATATGTTAAGTACCAGAGATATAAAAGATATAAAATAATTCCAAAAATGCATAAATCCTCCTGTTCTCAAGGTTATTGTTTAATGGAGGAGATAACATACAAACAACTCCATACAAAAACAAGACCTACAGGATAGAATATAAGTATTCTTTGCAGGAAGATACTAAGATTAACAGGCTCAGAAAGGTTTCTTGCCAAAACTGAGACTTGAGCTGAAACTTGAAGGAAGTCAGGGAAGCCAGCAAGGAGAGATGAGGAAAAGCAGATATCTCAGGCCTACAAGACAGATAGGAGAAGTGACAGGATTTGGCAGATGGAGTTTGATGTACAAGGAATATCTGAGCATATTAAAAGAAAATCTCAGTTACATAGTATTCATTTCTGGCAGATTTGACCTTAAGTTCCTTGTTCCCTCAGATAACCCTTTTCACCCTAGAGAAATAGCTTAGGTCCCACTCATTTGGCAAGTTTCCTTTATTCTGGGATGTTTAAGGCAACCTCTTCCCACAAAGGACCTTGGGGAAACAAAGGGTGGTACTGTCGCAAGAAGACAATTTCTAATGCCCTGGGGATGATGAAACTGTTAATATATAATTATGGTTGGTGTATCTTTACATAGAAGAAAGGTGTTCCTTATCAGCCAGTGGTAATTCTGAATCACTGGTTGAAGGTAAGGGAGAGTCTTTTTATAATTCCTGTGGAACAAAGGGGCAAAACTTTCTATGAAATCTCTAAGGGAGCACAGACTTTATGTAATTTTTCTGATGTAAGTCTCAGGACAAAGGAAGCTTTGGCAGGTGGGCCAGTGAATACTGGGTATAGGTGGTGGAACATTAAACCTTTATGCCTCGCCAGTTTGCCAGCCCTTGTGGATTGACTTTTCATTATAGAAATCTATGGTATCCTCCCCATTCTTTCTTAGAAACCTCCTTATATATGTACTCTTGAATATCCTCCATCACAAAGTCCAAATTGATGTATTCCAATAAGTATTTCTTATAATTTTTGAAATCACAATTATCACATGTTAAGTTAGGAAATTATTAATTATTCCACAGTTAAAATTAATAAAGTTCTTATGAAGGTCTATATAATTTAAGTGAATAAAAGTAGAAAGTGAAAATTATTAGTATGTGATTTAAAGTTTGTAAACCATTTCCCATATGTCATCTGATTTGATCCTCTCAACAACTCTGTGAGGTAGGTGCTATTACTATCTTTATTTTATAGAATTTATTACTATATCATGTCTTTGTGTAAAGCTTGTGACACATATCTCTAGCTGATACATTTCCTCATTCTACCCAAATAGCATGTTCTATTGATAGCATCACTTTTCTTTCTACTTCCATTGACCTTCCCAAAGTACTGTTCTCCAAGCTTCACACTCTGTACTGTTTCTAGAATTTCCTCACATGGTTACATCTCATTAATTGACAGTGGTGTTCTCTCCAATCCCCTTGAGCATGTTTTTCTTCTTACCACTCATGATCATTTACTAAAATATATGATGTAAAAAGCACTAACTCTCAAGTTCAAATCTTAGGTTCAAATCCTTCTTCTTAAGTTTACTACTGTGTGAAGTTGGAGAAGCCCATTAGCCTCTCATGACCTCAGTTTCACGATCTGTAAAATGATGGCTTTCTATTGGATGACCTCTGGGCTTCCTTTCCAAATCTAGGTATGTTATCCTAAGAGCTACAAAATCTTACATGGTCACATTCTAGCCATCCCACCAACTTTCAGTGATTTCTGGGAAGTCAAATTTACCTCCTTGCATTTATAATTTCAGTTCCCTTTGCTCATTACCCATATGTGTGCTGGTGTTCAGTCATTTCAGTTGTGTTTTTCACCTGCAAATATTTTACATGACAGCTAAACATATGGATGCAGCTAGGTGGTACAATGGATAGAGCACCCAGGCTTGGAATCAGGGAAGACTCATCTTCCTAAGTTCAAATATGGCTTTAGGCACTTACTTGCTGTGTGACCTTCGGCAAGCCATTTAAACCTATTTACCTCAGCTTCTCATCTCTAGAATGGGGTGGAAAAGGAAATGGCAAAACACTCCAGTATCTTTGCTGAGAAAACCCCTAATGGCATCAGGAAGAATCAGACATAACTGAAATGACTGAACAGCCAAGATATCTGAGACCACAGGTTTCATTACTATTGCTTTTCTCAGATATTGACCCCTTTGAAATTCTGGGTCTCTAGTGATATTCTTCTTCACTGCTCTCTATTTGATCTTCTTTGGTGGAAATATGTAATTGTTTTCCTCTCTGTTCTCCTTTTTCCATCTGATATCTTTTTGATTAAAGAAAGTATTTCTTTTTGTTTTCTAATTAGAACCAAAAACTCCAAACTAGCAATATCTAGGAGGATGGATATAATTATGAGAAGAAGATTTAATTAAGGTATAAAAGCAAATATTTTATATTTTTTGTTTTGACATAAGAAAGGGGAATGTTAGAAAGCTAGATTTCATTAAGGCGAAGGAAAAGTAGGGGAATAAGTACTTATATATCTTCTACTGTGTGCCAGGTATTGCACTAAGTATTTTAAACTAAATATTATCTCTTTCAATTCTTACAACTACACTGCTAGGTAAAATCTATGATTACTCGCATTTCCAGTTGAAGGAACTAAGACAAAAACGATAAGTGACTTTCCCAGAGTCACAGATCTAGTGTCTGAGGTTGGATTTGAACTCAGGTATTTCTGACTTCAGGCTTAGCACTCTATCCACCATGCCACTATCTTCTCGGGAGTAAGAATCAGATATCTTGAAGAGAGGGAAGAAAAAGAAAGACATTCCAAAGACATCAAAAACAAACTTCCTCCTTTTTATGATTTATCTTTTTGTATGAGAAACTAAAAGTACTGATCAAACCAGAAGTACCGATGACAAGTATTTTAATTCCAAATTGTGTAGCTATTCCTCTTCCATTCTCCCCTACTCCTCACTGCACCTCCCCATATGTGAACCTTAGTAGGAACTAGGTAGGTCGTCAAAATAATAATAATTTTGTAAAATGAAATAATCAAAATCACATTAGTTCATGAGACTATTGAAACCTACATTCCCACATTACAAGAAAAAAAAGACTTTTTATTAAGATCCTTCCTTTTCCCTTTTTCTGGCTACGCTAACGATTATTTATTTTAACCCAACAGAAGAATTTTTTTATAAGATTAAGCTCATTTTGTAGGACCAAAACCAATTATGAGTAAATTATGGGCAACATAATTATTCTAAATCAATGCTGAATTTTCATAGTTATTATATTTAGGTCAAAAGAAAATATTTTCATTTGGAGTTGGCAAGAAATTTGCAAAAACGAATATAACTTCTATAGTGAAGACTTAAAACTGTTCTTGGGAATTTCAAAATGAATGCATCCCAAATAGTCAGGGTTTGAGTCATTAAAATAATAGAGAAGCAAAATCTTACAAATTATTTCACTAATGTTCTTTTCATTCTCATGCTGATGATTACAAACACTAACATAAAAATGCAAAAACTAACCTTATGTTTCATTAGTCAGAATGCAAGAGACTGAAGGTAAGGGGAATTAAAAATGGTCACTTTGCTAAACCAAGTTATCTTGGCTACAATTGTGGGAAAACATCATAGCTTAAATTTCATTCTCAAGATGAACAGATATGGAGTTCTGGAAAAGGAATTTTTCTCAATTTTTCTATCAAGACTAATATCTATGGGAAAAACCACATAAAAACAAGGACTGTACTAAACACGATGATGGATTATAGGCAAAATTAGATTTCTCATGGAAAAAACATATTCTCCTGTGGTGATGAGCATCAAGGATGACATTTTATTGGTTCAGTCAAATATATTGATAACATACACAAAATTAAGATGAATCATTGTGAAAACTATACAAAATGTTCTCTGAAATCAATCAACTGTACATCACATCTCATTAATCATTTGGCCTCCCTTCTGTCAACTACTCCTGGTGCTGACTGTTTTGTGTTTAAACATTCTGTTCACAATTCTGAGACAGAAATGATACAATGTGGGGAGAGTTTGGAGCAGGTAGGGAGGAGAGAAGCAGGCAACCAATAGCACCATGATTTAGCTGGATCTTATCCTGTTTGTTTTTTTTTATAATTCTCCTCTATGCATGTCTGTCCCAGCTGTTAATCACAATATGTTAAATTCCCTGATCTACAACCAAGAAAATTTAATTAAATTGGTGACAAGTTAAATAGGTACCCATAATTAGCAAACAACAATGGTTGTACCTAAACTTATCTCTCCTTTTCCCCTCCCCATTCCAAAGAATCACCACTGCCTTATTAATTAAAGGTATATCCCACTTTTTATTTGGAAATTTGCTCCTAGGATCATAGAAGGTGATAACTGGAAGAGACTTGTAAGATGTATTATATACCCTAAAGGTCTGTGACTATTATCTTTTACTTTCTAAACTTCCATCCTATATGTTATTTTTGCTGTTTAGTCATTTCAGTCATGTCCAAGTCTTTGTGATTACATTTGAGATTTTATTCATTTCAGTCATGTCCAAGTCTTTGTGATTACATTTGAGATTTTCTTGGCAAATATACTGGAGTAGTTTGCCAATTAATTCTCTAGCTCATTCTATGAATGAGCTGAGGTAAACAGAATCTAGTCCAGGATCACACAACTGTTAAGTGTCTAGGTCAGATTTGAATTCAGGAAGATGAATCTTCCTGATACCAGGCCCAACACTCTATGGACTATGCCACCTAGCTTTTCCTATATATCTCACTCCCATAATTTCAACATAAGTTTCATATTTTTAAATCTAGTGCTAAGCACCACACTTGGTGTAGGACTTAATAAGAGGTTTTTGTTCCATTCATTATTTTGTTTAATTCAGTTTGTTTAATTCAACCAAATGATTTTTTAAAAAATAGTTTCTTTAGAGGAATCAACCTTTTTTTCCTCTCAAACTAATTTTTCAGGGAACCACAACTTCATGAATAACAACAAAAAATAAATGGGGGCGAGTGCACCACATTTAAACCTTATAACTCACATATTATCATCATGATTACTCTCATAAAAAATGAGATGTACGGAGCATAATTTTCTCCAGGAGAAGGTAGTGACTGAGTACATCTTTGGTGAGGCAGAGCCAAGATCAGAGTAAAAGCAGGGACTCACCTAAGATTTCCTTCAAATAACCTCCAAATGCCTTTAAATAGTGACTCAGCAAACTCTTGAAAGGCAGAGCCCACAAAAAGGTGAGTGAAATAATATTCCAACACCACAATTTAGAAGATCAGCAGGAAATGTCAGTGGTACCAGGGTGAGAGAAGAGTACAGTCCAGAACAGGTTGCACCAGGGTAGACAGGGCCCCAGCAAACCAGGAGCAGACCTCAGGGTGACCAAATCAGAAGCAGCAAGAACAGACCTCTCAGTCCACAGACAGTAAGGAGATCAGATAATGGGATGAAAGGAGATTTACAGGAGTTCCTTTGCTGGGACCAGGGACAGGATTCTGTTGCATTGCCCTTATTGGATCCGGGTCACAGTTCTGGGTCTTAGTCCCAGTACAAGGAAGAGTAATAACACAATAAAACTTGCAGCTTCAGGACAGTAGGGATCCTAGTCATGGTTGCAGGGTTGAAAATAACACTTGTGGTCACTCACAAACCAGTACCCAATACAGGAGAGTTGTAAACACACCTCTTCCTAGATCATACCACCTTCGAAGAGTCAAAAGCTTACAGGCTCCCAAAATTACTTCTGAAAACAGGTGCACAAAAAGCCTGATGTTTGGGACAATGCACCTTCTACTTGGGAAGCAGAGTCCCACATTAACATAAAGTCAAAAGTCAAGAAATAAGTTGAATCTATTTTCCAGGTCAGTTGTTTTGCCAATGATATATTTCACATTTTCTTCTATATTCTTCATTATTTTCATTCTTTCTTGATGTTTCCTAAAGTTATGAGCTTTCACTTGTCCAATTCTAACTTTTGAGGAATCATTTTCCGCAGTGAGCTTCTGTGCCTCCTTTTGTTCATTTGGCCAATTCTACTTCAAAAGAAGTTCTGCTCTTCCGTGAGTTTTTATATATCTTTTTCCATTTAGTCCATTCTCCTTTGCAAGGTATTCTTCTCTTCATTGGATTTTTGTGTCTCTTTTACCATTTGGTCTATTGCGTTTTAAAGGTGTTACTTTTTTCAGTATTTTTTGTTCCTCCTTTAGTAAACTGTTGATTCCTTTTTTCATTCTCTTATTGCATCACTCTCATTTCTCTTCCCATTTTTTCTCTCTGCTTCACTTACTTGATTGTTAAAATCTTTTTTTAAGATCTTGCATCAAGAAAAAAATCAAAGAAAATCAAAATAATGAAAATATAGAAGAAAATGTAAAATATGTCATTGGAAGCAAAACTAACCTGGATAATAGATCAAGGAGAGATAATTTAAGACTTATTGGAGTATCTGAAAGTAATTATAAAAAAGAGCTTGGACATCATGTTTCATGGAATTGTCAAAGAAAACTGTCATAGAATCTGAGGATAAAGTAGAAATTAAAAGAATCCACTGATCACCTTGTGAAAGAGATCCCAAAATGAAATCTCCCAGGAATACTATAATTACATCCCAGACCTCCCAGATAAAGGAAAAAATACTGCAAGCAACCAAAAACAAACAATTCAAATATCATGGGGCTGCAAGTCATTACATTAAAAGATCAAGAATACGATATTCTGGAGGGCCAAACAGCTAGAATTATAACCAAGAAACACCAACTGAAGTAATTCTGTTCTCAGACAAAGAAAAAGCAAAAATAAATCTAATTAAAAGAGATAAGAAAGGAAACTACAACCTACTAAAAGGCACAATAGACAATGAAGTAATATCATTACTAAACATATATGCACCAAGTGGTAGAGTATACAGACATTTAGAGGAAAAATTAAGAGAATTGCAGGAAGAAATACACAACAAAACCACACTAGTGGGGGACCTCAACTTCCCCCTCTCAGAACTAGATAAATCTAACTACAAAATAAACAAGAAAGAAGTTAGGGAGGTGAAGAGATTTTTAGAAATTTAGATATAGTAGACTTACAGAGAAAAAATGAATGGGGATAGAAAGAAATATACCTTTTTTTCCTCAGTGGTACTTGGAACCTAGAGAAGAATTAACTTTGTGTTATGGAATAAGAAGCTCACAATGCAATAGCAAAAGGGAGAAATATTAAATGCAACCTTTTCAGATCATGATGCAATAAAAAAATACATGTAGTAAAGGGCCATGGAAAGATAAAGTAAAATTTAATTGAAAACTAAATAATCTAATCCTAAAGAATGAGTGGGTCAAACAACAAATCACAGAAACAATCAATAACTTCATACAAGAAATCAATAATAATGAGACAACATACAAAACTTATAAGACACACCAAAAGCAGTTCTTAGGGGGAAGTGTTTACAATGAATACAGTAGAGAAAGATGATATCAATGAATTGGGCATACAACTAAAGAAGCTAGAAAGAGAACACATTAAATATCGCCAATTAAATACCAAATTAGAAATTCTGATAAACAAAGAAGAAATTAATAAAATTGAAATTAAGAAAACTATTAAACTAATAAATAAAACAGTAGGTTTTGTGAAAAAAAACAATAAAATAGATGCACTTTTGGTTAACTTGATTAAAAAATTCAGAAATGGCTAAACAAGTTGTGGTATTTGAATATAATAATCCATAAGAAATGCTGATCAGGCAGACTTCAGAAAATCCTGGAAGGAATTACATGAACCAATGATAACTGAGTTGAGCAGAACCAAGAGAACATTACATACAGTAGCAGTCACATCATACAATGACTAATTTTGATAGATTTGGTTCTTCTCAGTAATGCAAGGATCTAAGACAACTCCAAAAGACTCATGGTGGAAAATGCTGTCTATGTCAAGAAAAAGAACTATGGAATCTGAACACAGATCAAAGCATACTATTCCCTCTTTTTTGTTGTAGTTGTTGTTTTGTTTGGTTTCTTTTTTCTTGTGGTTCCTCTCATAGGTTCTAATTCTTTTTCACAGGATGATTAAGGTGGAAATATGTTTAATATTAATGTATTTGTAGAGCATGTATCAGATTGCATGCCATCTTGGGGAAGGGGTGGAGGAAGGAAGAAAATGTAAAACTCAAAAACATGTGGTAGTGAATGTTGAAAACAAAGCATAAACATTTCTTTTTTTAAAAAAAAAGAATCACCTACTCATCAAAAGTGAATATAATCCTTCAGGGAAAGAAAGAAAATGAACACAAAAAGGAAAAAAAAACAAGATTTATACAGATGGCTACTTTCTTGGTGAACAAGTATTTTCTTCCATTCTTTCAAAGGAGGAAAAGTAATGCATACCATCAGAGGAAGACATAAAAGTCAAGGCTTCTGTTTCCAAAACCTCCAAAATAAATATGCAGTAGTCTCAGTCCAAGAAAGAGCTCAAAAAGGATAAGAGAGGTTGAGGAAAAATTGGGAAGACAAATGAGAGTAATGTAAGAAAATCATGAAAAGTGAGCCGATGCTTGCTAAAGTAATACCCAAAAAATGGTGAAGAATATAACACCTTTAAAAATAGGCTAAATTAATTGGTAAAAAAGGTCGAAAAAGCCAATGAAGAGAAGAACACTTTAAATAGCCAAATTAGCAAAATAGAAAAGAAGGTTCAAAATCTCACTGAAGAAAAAAGTTCGTTAGAAATTAGAATGGAGGGGGCAGAGCCAATGTGGCGGAGTAGAAAGACACACATATGCTAGCTCCAAACACACAGCCCATAAAATATCTGTAAAAAAGAACTCCCAACAAATTATGGAGCAGCAGAAACCACAAAACAACAAAGCAGAGGAGATTTCTGTTCCAGAGAGCCCTGCAAACCTCTCGCAAAAGGTCCTTCACGCTGTGGACCCAGAGCTGAGCCCAGCCCTGCGTTGGCCACTCAGCACCAAGAGGAGCAGATCCGAGCAGGATGGAATCTCCAGCAGTCACGCGGGTCCCTCCACCCACGGGCCCCAGAAGTTGGTGAGAGGGACTTTTCAGCTTGCCGAGAGGGGAGTGGGGTGTCCTCATAACTCAGGCCCCCTCCTGAGGCAGCAGCAGAGGTGGGAGCAGACCAGGGCTCTGCAAGCAGGCAGGAACCTGGATCCATTGTTGAAAGTCTCTGCATAAACCCCCTGAGGGATCTGAACCCCATGAGGTGGCCCTGCCCCCACCTGAGTACCTGAACTTAATCTCACACTGAATAGCAGCCCCACACTCTCCCAAAGCCCTGAGGATGGGAAGCAACATTTGAATCTCAGACCCGAAGAGCTGGCTGGGATGATCTGGAGGCAAAGTGGGTGTGAAGAGAATACTCAGAAGTCAAGTCACTGGCTGGGAAAATGCCCAAAAAAGGGGGAAAAAAAATAAGACTATAGAAGGTTACTTTCTTGGTGAGCAGATAATTCCTCCCTTCCTTTCTGGTGAGGAAGAACAACGCTTACCATCAGGGAAAGACACAGAAGTCAAGGCTTCTGTATCCCAGCCAACCCAATGGGCTCAGGCCATGGAAGAGCTCAAAAAGGATTTTGAAAATCAAGTTAGAGAGGTGGAGGAAAAACTGGGAAGAGAAATGAGAGAGATGAAAGAAAAGCAGGAAAAACAGGTCAACACCCTGCTAAAGGAGACCCAAAAAAATGCTGAAGAAAATAACACCTTGAAAAATAGGCTAACTCAAATGGCAAAAGAGGGTCAAAAAGCCAATGAGGAGAAGAATGCTTTCAAAAGCAGAATTAGCCAAATGGAAAAGGAGGTTCAAAAGCTCACTGAAGAAAATAGTTCTCTCAAAATAAGAATGGAACAAATGGAGGCCAATGACTTTATGAGAAACCAAGAAATCACAAAACAAAACTAAAAGAATTAAAAAATGGAAGATAATGTGAAATATCTCATTGGAAAAACAACTGACCTGGAAAATAGATCCAGGAGAGACAATTTAAAAATTATGGGCCTACCTGAAAGCCATGATCAAAAAAAGAGCCTAGACATCATCTTTCAAAAAATTATCAGGAAAACTGCCCTGAGATTTTAGAACCAGAGGGCAAAATAAGTATTCAAGGAATCCACAGATCACCTCCTGAAAGAGATCCAAAAAGAGAAACTCCTAGGAACATTGTGGCCAAATTCCAGAGTTCCCAGGTCAGGGAGAAAATATTTCAAGCAGCTAGAAAGAAACAATTCAAGTACTGTGGAAATACAATCAGGATAACACAAGATCTAGTAGCTTCTACATTAAAGGATGGAAGGGTGTGGAATAGGATATTCCAGAAGTCAAAGGAACTAAGACTAAAACCAAGAATCACCCACCCAGCAAAACTACGTATAATACTTCAGGGGAAAAATTGGTTTTTCAATGAAATAGAGAACTTTCAAGCATTCTTGATGAAAAGACCAGAGCTGAAAAGAAAATTTGACTTTCAAACACAAGAATGAAGAGAAGCATGAAAATGTAAACAGTAAAGAGAAGTCATAAGGGACTTACTAAAGTGGAACTGTTTACATTCCTATATGGAAAGACAATATTTGTAACTCTTGAAACTTTTCAGTATCTGGGTACTGAGTGGGATTACACACACACACACACACATGCACACGCACACATGTACACACATAGAGACAGAGTGCACAGAGTGAATTGAAGAGGATGGGATCACATCTTAAAAAAATGAAATCAAGCAGTGAGAGAGAAATATATTGAGAGGAGAAAGGGAGAAATGGAATGGGGCAAATTATCTCTCATAAAAGAGGCAAGCAAAAGACTTTTTTAGTTTGGGGAAAAAGAGGGGCGGTGAGAGAAAAACATGAAGTTTACTCTCATCACATTCCACTAAAGGAAGGAATAAAATGCACACTCATTTTGGTATGAAAACCTATCTTACACTACAGGAAAGTGGGGGATAAGGGGATAAGCAGGGTGGGGGGGATGATGGAAGGGAGGGCATGGGGAGGAGGGAGCAATTTGAGGTCAACACTCATGGGGAGGGACAGGATCAAAAGAGAGAATAGAAGTAATTGGGGACAGGATAGGATGGAGGGAAATACAGTTAGTCTTATACAACACAACTATTATGGAAGTCATTTGCAAAACTACACAGATTTGCCTATGTTGAATTGCCTTCCAAAGGGAAGGGGTGGGGAGGGAGGGATGAAGAGAAGTTGGAACTCAAAGTTTTAGGAACAACTGTTGAGTACTGTTCTTGCTAGTATGAAATAAGAAATACAGGTAACGGGGTATAGAAAGTTATCTGGCCCTACAGAACAAAAGAGAAGATGGAGACAAGGGCAGAGAGGGATGATAGAAGAGAGAGCAGATTGGTGATAGGGGCAATTAGAATGCTCAGTGTTTTGGGGTGGGAGAGGGGACAAATGGGGAGAAAATTTGGAACCCAAAATTTTGTGACAATGAATGTTAAAAGTTAAATAAAAAGAAATAAATAAAAAGAAATTAGAATGGAGTAGATGGAAGCTAATGACTTTATGAGAAACCAAGAAATTACAAAACAAAACTAAAAGAATGAAAAAAATAGAAGACAATATGAAATACCTAACTGGAAAATCAACTGACCTGTAAAGTAGATCCGGGAGAAACAATTAAAAATTAAAAGACTACCTGAAAGCTATGATCAAAAAAGAGCCTAGACATCATCTTTCATGAAATTATCAAGGAAAATTGCCCTGATATTCAAGAACCAGAGGGTAAAATAAATATTGAAAGAATCCACTGATCACCTCCTGAAAGAGATCCAAAAAGAGAAACTCTTAGGAATATTCAAGCCAAATTCCAGAGTTCCAAGTCAAGGAGAAAATATTGCAAGCAACTAGAAAGAAATAATTCTAGTATTGTGGAAATACAATCAGGATAGTACAAGACATAGCATTTTCTATATTAAGTGATCAAAGTGCTTGGAATATGATATTCCAAAACTCATGGGAACTAGGATTAAAATCAAGAATCACCTACCCAGCAAAACTGAGTATAATATTTCAGAGGGAAAAATGGTCATTCAGTGAAATAGGGGAGTTTCAAGCATTCTTGATGGAAAGACCAGATAGAAATTCTGAATAGAATTCTGAATAGAAAATTTGACTTTTAAACACAAGAATCAAGAGAAGGTATACAAGAAGAAAAGGTATACAAGAAAGAGAAATCATAAGGGACTTACTAAAGTTGAATTTTTTACATTCCGAAATGGAAAGATAATATTTGTAACACTTGAAACTTTTCTCAGTATTTGGGTAGTTGGAAGGATTACACACACACACACACACACACACACACACACACACACATACATATATATAGACAGAGAGCACAAGCTGAGTTGAAAAGGAAGGGATGATATCTAAAAAAATAAAATTAAAGGATGAGAGAGGAATATATTGAGAGGGGAAAGGGAGAAATGGAATGGGGCAAATTATTTCTCATAAAAGAGACAAGAAAAAACTTTTTCAATGAAGGGAAAAGGAGAGGTGAGAGGGAAAATGTGATGTTTACTCTCATCACATTTGGCTTAAGGAGGGAATAACATGCATATTCAATTTGGCATGAAAATATATTTTACACTACAGGAAAGGAGGGGAGAAAGGGATAAGTGGATTGGGGGGATGATAGAAGGGAGAGTAAATGGGATGAGGGAGTAATTAGAAGTAAACACTTTTGGTGATGGACAAGGTCAAAAGAGAGAATAGAATAAATGGGGGACAGGATAGAGTGGAGGAAAATATATCTAGTCTTTCACAATATGACTATTATGGAAGTCTTTTGCAAAACTACTCATATATAGCCTATTTTGAATTGCTTGCCTTCTCAGTGGGGATGAGTGGGGAATGAGGAAGGGAGAGAATATGGAACTCAAAGGTTTAGGAACGAATGTTGAGAATTGTTTTTGTATGCAATTGGGAAATAAGAATTACAGGTGTACAGATCTATCTTGCCCTACAAGAAAACAGAGAAAATGGGGATAAGGGAATGGAGGGGTGTGATAGAAGGTAGGGCAGATTGGGGGAAGGGGGTAATCAGAATGCACAATGTTTTGAATTGTGAGGAGGGGAAAGATGGGAAAAATTTTGGAACTCAAATTTTTGTAGAAATGAATGTTGAGGACTAAAAATAAATAAATGAATGTTATAAATTGAAAAAAGAGAAAGGAATATATTTTGTCATAGACATTATTTATGTACAATGCCTATAAAAAACAAAATTTGATTTATAATTATTGAAATAAAACAATAGAAAAACTTAAAAAAAAATATCAGCATGGGGCTAGAATCCCGTAGAACTGAGTCAGAGAGAAATACTGGGCCCCTGGTAACAGCAGCAGCCACTACTGAGATTATCACCCCACAGATTAAATATTTATTCATCATCCACTTGAGCTTCTGGGAGCCAAGATGGTGGATTGATCTGTAAGTGCTTGTATCATCACCTTGTTGACCTTGGAAAATCCAGAGAATACTGCCCCATGAAAAATCCTGGAATAGTGGGATCATCTAAAGGGGTAAACAGTCTCTCAGCTTGGGGAGCAAGGAAGAGCTGTCTACCTGTGGCTGAAGGAGACCAGTGCAGGATCAGGGCTGTACCAGATAGCCCCACCTCAGTGAAACAGGAGGAGATACTGAGCCCCAGGGTGGTGCATCCCATAAGCACCAACATCAGGAGCCCAGGGATGCCTTAGCACAGCCAGGGGTATTGGGAAGACATTAGCAATGAAGTGGTTTCACCAATTGTTGAACCTACCTGTGCTCTAGCTCAGGGGAGGAGACCTCCTGCTGCCAGACCAACCATCTCCCAAACCTCACACAGCAAGCTTCAGGGTTACTCTGGGGAAACTCAGAAAGACTTCACCTGCCCTCTGCCTTGGCACGCCAGTCAGTTCAGCCCCAGATAATCTTCAGCATTCTAGCTCCTAGCTGAAAGAACCAGAGGCCACAACACACAAAGCCTCAAGTTCTCAGCACAAGAACTATGGGATAAAACCCCCTCTGCTCCAGAAGCAAAGATCCTCTTTAAAAGCCAGGAAAAAGGCAATCATATTGTGTAAGAAGCAAATCAGAAGAGAAAAGATCTTAGAATCTTACTATAAGGATAAAGACCAAAATACAAACGTAGAGTGGTGAGCATTGAGACTGTACTCACATGTGAAATGTCAGAAGGGAATACAAACTGGTCTCAAGCCCAAAGAACATTCTTTGAAGAGCTCAAGAAGGATTTTGAAAGCCAAATTATAGAGGTAAAAGAAATATTGGCCAATAATTTTTAAAAATATGCAAAAAGAATTCACAGAAGAATTTAAAAGGAAAATTGGGCAAATGGATGAAGATGCAAAATCTAACTGGAATAACTGGACAACTATAAAAGGAAGTACAAAACCTAACTGGAGAAAATAACTCCTTAAAAAGATCAATTAGACCAATGGAAAAGGAAATGCAAACATTCCTTGAAGTAAACAATGTATTAAAAATTAGAATTTGGCAAAAAAGCATAACAATGGAGGAACAATCCAGGAAAACAAGGAACTTTCAAATTTCTATGACTGGGAAGATGATGAAGCCTTGTGGAGTTTGGGAGAGGCAAGGAAAGTGTTGAGAGGGGGGTATGTTGATTTTGAGTTGTAACTGAGGAAATAATATTAAAAAGGTCTAGCAAGCAAATGGAGTGGTAAGATTGGAATGTTTCAAGGTAGAGTGAACTTATTTCTCAAAGGGAAGAACATAAGCTCTCACCAAAACACAGTCATCCTTCTTTTTAGTTATTTTTTAATCTACTACAAAATCTGAATTAAGGAAACAGTGTAAGCTATTGAATGATACATTTTTTCTTAAATTTCAATATAGTGTTTATAAGGATTAAAACTGTCATTTTCCAGTTAAATTAAGGAAGTTGGGAGTGTACAGGGGTTTCATGAACATCTTGTATTTATAAGTCTTGATCACATATTTCTAACTGTACTCTTCATGAGCACATTTCCAGTGTACACTGTCTAGTTTGGAACTTGCATGGGGTGATTTATGTAAGAAACACACCTTTTTTTTTCAACTGACCTATCTATTTATATTATTTGTGGCTCAGAAAAGGAGAGAAAAAAAGTCTCATCTTGAAGCCTTCTCAATAATAAGGGCATAATGTCTCAGCTTCTTCCCAGGGCTTAAGCCCATTGTGTACATGCATCAGGTTTGCCACTGACTTACATCTAACCCTGTGTGGGCAAGGGGATAGTGATGACTTACTCACAGGTGAACATTATTTCTTTCTCCTCCTACCTATAACGGAGGTTCAAATGCTATTTCTATACTCAAAAAAATGATAGAAATCTGAGTTGCATGAACACAATTAAGAACTTTGATGAAGAGCAGAGTCTGCATTTTAGCCATTATCTGTTTCCCTCTGGGATCTGTTACCTAACACCCTTACCCTAGCATCCACTAGCCCAATTTATTCAAACTCCTTACCTTGGCACTATCTCCCTGCATAACTCGACAATCACCATATGTCGTATCTTTCATTGAACACAGGAACTCCTTGACTTTTACCTAGTAACTGCTTCTGCCACAGCTCCCATGCTGGGTATTAATGCAACCCATAGATTCCTTTTCTCTCCTTCCCTACAAATGAAATTTTCCTCAAATGCTTAGCTTTATAGAACAGGGTTACTGAGCTCTTTTTGGTGCATATCTACCACATTTATTATGATATTGGAGAAGGAACCAAAAATATTGTCAATATTGATTCAGAAGAAACCATCATTAACTCATATTCTCTAAGGACATTAAGGTCAAATCTAGTTAGATAAAGTTTCCTTTCCTGAGAGGTTCTATAGTCCATTTTTCTTAATTGTTTTATGAAGGTAGGAAACTGTAAGAAATAAACCATAAGGAATAAAGAGTTGCCTTAGCCATCTTGGATAATGGTAAAAGAAAAAAAAAATAATGTGTGGTTTAACAGCATACCAATCCCTCACTTTATATGAAAACTTTCTTTATAATTTCTCCAAATGATGGATTATTCATATTCTCAATGGAAAGTATAGTATGATACATGTTTCCTAATCTTTATGTCTAAAGGACTATTTTCCTGACTGAAAGATCTTTCTCCATTTATTTTAAATGTTTGAAAAGTCAGCGGTTGACATTTGGGCCATGACTATCCTGGGAAATGAAATGTTTGAGACTGTTGTAAATATTTTCAAAGAAAGCTCTCCTTAACAAAGAAATCATTTGGAAATATTGTCTGTACTCTAACAAACAGGATAAAGACAGAATATCAGTTAATGTACAAGTAAGAAAGAATAACTACATTCTAAATTATCTAATATTTATAGCTCAAACAAACAGACAAAAAAAGCCAAATTGTTTATTTAGCTAATTAGTTCTGCCCTGTTTACAACCTATTAGTGTCCATTATGAAGGAACATATTTAGATATTACAAACATACTGGAATTCCAAACATCTTAAATTTCAGTATATGAAAGTAAGCCCCTTCATCAGGCATACAAGGTAACCCATGATCAAATTAAACGCAGCTTAAATTCCAATTTGGTGTTTCTACTTGAAGTATAAATGGAAAAACAATTCATCAGCTTCTGAACTAGTCTTCACAAATTCTGTTTGGCTCTTAGCCTAATCATCTACATGTATACAAGACAGCTCCTTCTCTTCAGAAATGTACGTTAGAAAGAACTTTGCATAGCTTCTCCATCATTCTAGTTGTCAAGTGTTTGTGTTCAACAAAGATTTCTGTTTAGGAAATACATTCTAGGATTGCACTCTGGATTCGTAGCCCTTACTGATCTCCTTCGTTCCTTTAGCACTTGCAGAGCAGACTAAAGAGTTAATTCTTAATTTGATGCTGTGTTGTATTGGTTTTAAGTATTTCATTCCAGCCAGTTTAGTATTGTATAACCACTAGATAGTGGATTGTATAACCACTTAGATAGCCTGAATAGGCCTTCTGTTTCCCCGTAGTGATTAGGCCATGATAAATAAAATAAATACTTTTTAGACTAACAACAAAAGATTTTTTTTAAAAAAGTCCCTAATTCCAAGGAAACAGTAGTTTTATAAGAAAAGCAGGACACTGTTTTCCACATTGTTTGGAGGTCAAAGTACAAATGAGTGACAGAAAGGACTCACACATAGCAACAGACATGAATTCAAAGCACAACTTTGATTACAAAGTCTTTACCATACTTTCTTGTTCTCTCCAAAATATCAGTGTCTATAAACACGGCTTTCATGCCATATTAATAAAAGATTGGATTATGTGGAAGTTTCAAATAAATAATCTAGCTGAAATCAATACTTGAGGCAAAAGTACAGTTTCATTTTATCTGATGTCCAGTTCACCATATCGATTTGTATATAAATATAACCATTTAAAGGTAGTCTTTTTCTTTCATACTTCCAAGTCTAGGTGGATGTCTTAGAGCACTGAGCACAGGAAGACCTGAGTTACAATCTTTCCTCAGTCACTAATTAGACATGTGACTTTGGGCAAGATTCTCTTAGCCTGTCTCCTCATCTGTAAAATGGAGATGGTAACAGAACCAAGCTCACAGTTACTGGGAGGATCAAATGAGATAACATATGTAAAATCACTTTATAAGTTAATTCAAGTCAAAAAGTAATATTAAGTGTTAGGGATAAATAGAAAGGCAAAAACTAATTCTTGCCTGCAACGAGCTTACATTTCAATGAGGGAGATGACATACAACTAAGTACATAGAGGATATGTCCAAGGTAAATGGAGGTAATCTCAGAGGGAAGACAATGACATTGTGGGAGATCATGAAAGACCTCCTGTAGAAAGGGGTGGCAGAGGGAAGGAGAAGAGAATAAGTATTGATATAATATTTACCATGTTCCAGACACTGTGCTAGGGAAGGAGGAATACACATTTATATGTCTACTATGCACCAGACACAATGCTAAGCACTTTTATTAAAAAGCAAACATTTTTTCATTTTATCCTGACAACAACTCTACTATTATCTTCATTTTGCAGTTGAAGAAATTGAAACTAATTTCTATTAAATAGCTTGTGCAGGGACACACAGCTGCTATTTGTGTAAGGCTGGATACAAATTCAGGTCTTTCTAATTCCAGACCCAGCTGCACTGTGCAACCTCTGCAGATAGGAATAAAAGATGGGGAGGGAGAGTATTCCAGCAATGGAGGAAAGACAGAGAAAATTCATGGCATTTGGAAATGGAATATCTCATAGGAAAAATAACAAGGAAACTGTCACTGTATGATAAAGTATATGGATAAAATGCAAGTGTAAGAAGTACAGTAAGGTGGGTAGTTAAAAGTGTCATACAAATTCTAGCTACTATTGTTATTTGTTATGTTGTTGTTTTGTTACCATCCATCTCCAATGTATCAAATTCTTTCCCAAAATGTAGTTTGAAGAATGGAAAACGATAACCTCTATATATTATACCTTGATCTGACTATAATAGGACTGTTGCCTCCTTATTCTTGGAATAACCACCTCTTCATTCTTGAAAACAACTACATCCATCTTAATGGCACCTAAGATGGCATAGGTTCTTTTGCTTAAGACAACTAGAGCATAAACTGGTGATCACAAGATGCTTGAAATCTAAACCTTTCTCTATGATGGTCCATGACATTTCAAATTCAAGTGTCAATTTTTACTTTCATCTTCCTTCCCTTGATAGGTCATCCTGCCTTGACTCCCTCCCCCCACTCCTACACTATATTTTTAAACAGTTTGTAGGTGAAATTTTAAATATTGTCATCTCAGGCATGTACATAAAATTGCTTGTTTATTTTTCAAATAGTGGCTCATAAAATTATACTATTAAAGCTACTAGGAAAGAAATTTATCAGACTGGGATGAATTATAATATCCTCCATAAAGAAAGGAGGGAACGAAAGAAAACAAGAAAGAAAAGGAATAAAGAAACAAGCAAAGAAAGAGAAATACTGTCCCCTTAATTCAAGTTTAGCTGATGAATGTCAGAAACCTGTGTGCTTTATGAGTATGAGACCCTTAGGAATTCTAGTAGCCAACTTTGTTGTGTTTGTTTTCCTTTTTTTCATTCTATTTGACATTTCTAGGGCTGAGCTTCATTATAGACAGGCAATCTATGGCAATAGAGTAGAAAAAGGGGCCTGAGCTGTTGATGTGGAGCATGGAGGAAATTGAACAAAAATAAGCCCCGAATTGAAACAGGGCTTTCAAGGTACATTAATGATTTCTGATGTGGCCCCATGAAGTATGTAGAAAATGTGAACAAACTGTTCTGAATAGTGGAGAGAAACCTCAATTATCTTTTCATCTGTTAACTCAGCAGATTATATCTAACTGCTTTGTGGTTATTTCTAGAATATGAAGGAGATATTGTCATGGATAAAAGATATCTACCTTTGCTCACCCTATGGACCTCTAACATTATATACATATATACATACACCCACATACACAGACATAAACACACACACACATACATATGTGTGTATGTATGGATGTATCAGCTCAGAGCAAAAGGACAACCTCCTTGTTTCTGTTCTTAGGAAAATCTACCAAAATCTCAGATATCTCATCATTCAGAAAAGATAAACCTGTATCAATGACTATGAAATTATCTGGTGAAGTCTTCTGGGCATAAAAGTCTATTGGTTACCTCTGAGATGACTATAGTTTCTAATGAATACCAACAATTTGGTGTGGTGGCGAATTTGCTGGACTTGGTGTCCAGAGAATCAAGGTTTGAATCCCCTCTCTGATCCTGGCCTTGTGACAATGGCTAAGTCATTTGATATCTCAGCTAAGTTTTCTCATCTGTAAATGGCAATTATAAGATTTATAGTGCCTAATTCACAGATTTGCTCTCAGGATCAAAGGAGATAATGAAAACAAAATACTTTTCCAGTGGTAAAAGAGCTTAGAGTTGCCTGTCTTCGCTGTGACCCAAGTGTTACAGTTTACTTTTGGGAAGAGTCATAGAGATTGAAGTTTGTTAATTAAAACCAAATAAACTGGAAAAAAAAGAAATTAGTCATTGATACAGGTTTATCTTCCCTGAATGCTGAGTATCTGAGACTTTTGTAGGAAGGGAGGGAGGGAAAGAAGAAGTAAATGGGGACTTACTAAATACCTACCATGTTTCAGCATTGTTTTATGTACTTTGTAAATACGTTTCATTTGATACTCACAACTTTGGGAAGTAGGTGCAAATATTGTCTCCATTTTACAATAGAAGAAACTGAGGAAGACAGAGACTAAGTGATTGGTTCAGGTTCACACAGATAGTAAGTGAATGAGACTAAATTTGAATTTAAGACTACCTGATACCAAGCCCAACACTTTATTGACTGTACCACCTAGCTGCAGGATCTAACGGTCAAATCATGAATTCTGTCAACAATATCCCCATCATACATTCATCTAATATCCATTTAAACCAGTATTATTCCACAGCTCTTGTGCCTTGTCTCAGTGAGTATTTTGCTTGGTCTCAACCTCCAGGGGAGATGAAAATGGGAGGGGAAAGTGCCTTACCATTGTATCCTCCATGTCTCCTTCCTGATCTCCAATCTCCAGAGGAAAGAAGAGAGGGAAGAAGAGAAGAGAACCCCTTACTATTGCAACTCCCAAGTCTCCTGACTGATCCCCAACCTCTCTAGAATGAGAAGAAGCGTTTTAGTCTCCTACTGTTGTTATGAGGAGAGAAGTCAGTATTCTAGCTATTTTATCTGATTTACTATTATCTCCTTTGTGATCTTTACCTACCTGTGTGAATAGGAGAAGATTCATTCCATTATGCCAGCCTCCTGCTACTTAGGTGAGGTAAGAGGCCACCATTCCATCAAGTTTCTGTCCTGGTCTCCTACTCCAAGGTCTTGCTCCCTCATCTGAACTCCTTAAAGCTCTGAAAAGAATCCATTTTTTCAAGAACAAAACAAAATATACGCTTCAATTTATCCACACCCAATCACAGCACATCTCTCCTCCTTTTTGTGGCTAAACTCAGCAATAAAGCTATCTATAATAATTGGTTCTAATTCTATCAATCTCTTCCTAATTCTACAGTCAGACTTCTAACCTTATCTTTCCATTGAAACTGTGCTATAAAAGTTAATAATGATCTCTTAGATTACCAAATCTAAAGGCTTTTGCTCATTCTGCATCCTTCTTGATTTCTTTAAAGCTTTTGACACTGTGGATCACCTTCTTATGTTTGATAAGTTCTTCTCTCTAGGTTTCCATGACCCTACTTTTTCCTAATTCTCCTACCTACTTAACTGTTCCTTCTCTGTCTCATTTTCTAGATATTCATTCAGGTCATGGTCTCTAACAATGGATGTCCAACAGGGCTCTGTCCCGGGTCCTCTTCTTTCCCCTTGTGATACCATCAGTTCCTAAGAATTCATATCATTTCTGTGCTGATGTTTTTCACATCCAGCCTTAATCTCTATGCTGAACTCCAGTCTTAAGTCTCCAAATGCTTATTACCTTCTCAATGTAGATGCACCATAGACATTCAAACTCAACATTTTCAAAACTGAACTCACTACATTCACTGCCAACACCTCCATTCTTCAAAACTTTCCAGTTACTGTTGGAGGCATTACCCTCCTCATCATCCTCCAGGTTGATAACCTATATATCACCTATCATCCTTGACTCCTGACTTTCTCTCACCTTTCATATCCAATCTATTTCCAAGGCTCACTGATTTTAACTTTGTAACATCTCTTGAATACACATATGGCTTTCCTCTAGTACTTTCAACACTGTGGTATAGGTTTTCATCTCCTTGCACCTAGACTTTGGAAACAGACTGCTGGCTGGTCTGGCTGTCTTAAGTTGATCTCTCTCTCCAGGACAATCTCTGCCTAGCCTCCAAAGTGATTTTACTAAAATGTTACTCTAACCATATTATCCTATTATTCCCCCTACTCAACAAACTCTGGTTGGCTCCTTATCACGTCTGAGAGATATGTATGTATATATATACATACATATATATACATACATATATACACATATGTATGTATGTATGTATGTATGTATGTATATAATCTTTCTTGTAGTGTTCAAAGTTCTTCATAACCAAGCTCCTCATATCCACCTTTTCAATCTTCTTACAGCCCCACATGTAGTCTTCAATCTAGTAATAATGACCTTCTCAGTTTTCCACAAACAAAATACTCCATATTCCAATCTGGCATTTTCACTGATCGCTCTTCATGCATGGAACATTTTCTGTTCTTACCCTTACCTCCTAGTTCTCTGGTTTCCTTCAAATGTCAGTTAGAAGTCTGCTTACTACAGAAAAGCTTTATCAATCCCTCTTAATTCTGTAGCCTTCTCTCTCTTGATTATTTCCTGTTTTTCCTTTAGGGAACTTGTTTGTATGTAGTTGTTTTCATTGTGTTCCTTATTCACAATTAAAATTGTGAATTCCTTGAGAGCAGAGACTATCTTTTTTCCCTTTATTGTGTAACGATCTTATAGCATAGTGCCAGTCACATGGTAAGTACTAACTAACTGCTTATTGACTGACTGAAAATATTTAAGCATAGATCATTGCACAGAGATTTTCTGTATAGTTTAAAGCTTCATATTGGCTTTTACACCTACAAAGACTAAATGTCATCATCACTTGCTTTCTCATTCAATGTATCAATACTGGAATGCAAGCCCATTAGGGTGATAGAAATTTGGGAAACCATAGCAGGTGGTTTTTAAATGATGGACCATGTGAATAAAAGCTTTAAACAATCATTTCATTTGGTCATATTCCTTAAGTTAATACATTATATAGTAGCTAGGCCCTAAGAATGAACAATTAACAGCAGATTAAAAAAGTTTTGTGAAAGTCATCAAAATTAAAATAATTCATCATATGAATTTATTAAATATTTACTATGAGCAAAGAACTGTGCAAAGTTCTGGGGGAAATAGTCTAAATTTAAAAAAAATTGGGAACATCTCCTTAAATTTGTAGAGGAAGAAACTGAGAGAGATTAAATGAGTGACTTGGCTAAGTTCACTTGCAATTTTATGGAAACATCATGTCTAGAATCTATGTGTCTTGATTTCCTATCCTGTAATTATTTCCCCTATACCATACTTGCTCACTTTGCATGAAATTGAAATAAAGAGGATATAATATGGCTCTTGTCCATAAAAATATCAATTTTTATAGTGAGATAAAGGACAGGTTAATAATATATGGATAATAATTTAAGATTTAAATAACAAGTTCATTTAGTTTATATTTTAACTTTATTTTCTCTTTGCAACAACTCCAGAAAGTGGATGGTGCAAATATAATTATCTCCATTTCATAGATCACTCCATTTCTACTTTCTAAGGTCCACCAAAACTTGACTTCTCTTTGCTCTTCATATCACTTCACCTCCACACTGTTCCTCATGCCTGTAATGCACTTTTACCTCTTGTAGTTTTTGCAGAATCAGAAGTATCCTAAAAACCATCTCTAACCTATTTACAAGAAATCTCTCCGAAAAATTTTCACCAAATCATTATCATTGCATATCAGGATTTGATTTACTGTTTAGTTTACTTTTTAGACTTAAGAAAGTGTTAATAATGCTGATTAAATTTAAGAGTGCATGTGTTTTCCCCAAAGAGCCAGATTAGTAAACATTAACCAACACATTCCTTTATTACTCTATAAACCTTGTTTGTGCACAGCAGGAGTGCATCCTAAGGCTCAGGAAATTAAATTAATACTAGACTAGGAGTCCAGTAACTATCAATGTATACTACTGCTATTACTGCTGCTGTTACTGCTGCTACCACTAGTACCACCACAACCACCAGTTCCACCATCAGTACTGCCACCACTGCCACTGTTGCCACTGTTACAAGTACTACAACTACTACTACTACTATTGCTGCTGCTACCATCATCATTATCATCATCGTTATTATAGTAGAAGTAGTAGCAATTGACATTTCTATAACACTTTAAGGTTTGCTTTATATCCATTATCTTATTTCAGTCTCACAATACATCTGCAGAGAATCCCTCACATTTTTAAAGATTCATCTTAACTTCACCTTTTCCTTAATGCCTCTCTTGGTCCCCCTAAGTGCTATTGCTTTTTCTCTTTAACCATCCTGTATTTATTCATTTTGAATTTCTTCTGCATGTATCTAAATAGGTATGTCTTGTTTCCCTCCAAAAGAATATAAGGTCCTCGAAATCTGACACTGTTTCACTTTTGTCTTTGCATTCCTAGCACCTAGTAGTGTCTGTCAAATATATTTGTTAGATGATTGATTGATAAATGGGTGGATGAAGAGAGTAAGAGATTAAATGACTCACCTATAGTCCAGTAGCTAGTAAGTTCCTGAGACAGGATATGAACTCTGGTCTCCTGAATATGAATCCAATATTCTTTCCACTATACTACTCCTCACACTTGATAACCACAAAATTATTTGTACTGAAAATAAATATTTAAGTATCCTGGATATTGTTTTTCTTAATGGTTTCTCTTCCATGTGAACAGTATATCTGCATTTATGACCAAAAATATTGCCCCATTTGAGGTCTGTATTGTGTCTAGACTTTGGGGATTTGGGGATTTTCAAACAAAACTAACTATGACATACTACCTCTTTTCCTCCTAAACATCCTCATAAGTTAAAGGAGTTGTACCCTAAACAGGTAGGCAAAGAATAAAAGTTGGTCTGATTGCTTTTTTTAAAAAATTTTCTTCATCACATTTCAATACTGTGCCAGTTATTTCGCTTCCCAACAGTGCATTATGAGCAAATCTAATTTGATCTCCACATGTAACAAAGGAGTGGTTGACATGAATTTTAAAAAGATAGATCACATCACTGTTGCAGCTAAGTGGTTAAATTACAGAATACAGTATGAATGCCCAAATATTGTCAGTACAGTGAGAAAATACATTTCACTTCTAGATCCTGTTTTGACATTTCTTTTCCTCTTGATGTAAGTGATATGTCAAATGGTTCTTCCTATCTAGAGTGTCTCCTTAATAATTTAATTGACTGGTTAAGAACTAGTCTTCATTTGACATTTTTAGTATCCAGGGGTCAAATTTGTCCTTGTGGATAGAACATGTGGAAAGTAATAGATTGGAATGGGAAGGTATGAATTGCGACTGCTAACACCATGACCCACACAAAAGCAGTTCTTTTAATTATGTGCTGAAGAACTTTCACAGGTCCATTTTCTAGTGGAAAAATATCAGTCACGGTTAAATAAAGGGTATTTGTCAAATTGGAAATGATCATCAATTATTAGAGAGTTCCTTCTACTAGGCAACATTTAACTTCTATCTTTAAACCCAAGGTCTATGTAATTATGAATTTGAAACTGAGAAATCCTTTCTATTACCAAGTTCACTTTACGAAAGGACCCAGACACTTCATTGGCATGGCTGGTGAACAGATCTTACATCTGATGCAAGTCTGATAACCTCAATATTGCTTCTTATCTTACAATTTGAATTTGATCTTTCCTTTCAAAAGCAGAAATTTGGAACATCATTGACAATGTTATATCTTTGCCTAGAGAAATGGGGATCTCAGAAGTTATTAAAAGCAAATAAAGTCCAAAGGGAAATTTCTCCTTACTGACCTTCATGCTGTGAAAAAAAGGTTAACTTGTAGAACTAAAAGTTGCTAATGATTTTTTTTTTCCTCTTCCTTTTAAAGGTTTCTAATTCCTTCCACACTTTTCCTTCTGGTTCAATGCAATATTACCACATATGTCACATATGAGTTTCATAAAACCTTTTCCATTAGCACTATAATGTGAAGGTGACATCTAGCAATGGATTAAATGTGGTGAAATGTCACAGAGAGGCATGTGGCAAAACCAGGAAGTGGACACCATATTCAACACAGACAGTGGTAAGTTTCTACCACATTATTCTTCCATACCACTTGTCTACCTTTTCAAAAACAAATTTTTTTTTTCTTTGCTTCAGGTTAAGAAAGTGCATTTCTTACAAAGATTTCTTCTGTCAATTTACAACATTAAGCATAACACATAAGTGCCCTGTCAATGAAAATAAACGAACAAAGTAAAATGTCAACGTAAATTGAAAGGATTATTAAGGAAAACGGTTTTTTTACTCAGCACATGAGACAAAGAGTTAGAATAATTCAGAAAGGAGTCAGAGTCATTCAGTTTACATTTTCATCATCAGTCAATTAAGTTATGTTTTGGGATGATTAAAGCAGCATCATGGTATTGTTAGTCAGTCTGGCAACAACAGCAACAGCAAAAACCAGGCTGAATAGAAAGATGAAAAATTGTCTGCTCTACCTTTACAATAAAAAGGTGATTAAAAACTTTGAAAGTCTTCTTAACTGCTAACCTGGAAATTCAAAACTATTGAGTGTTTTGAATAAGACAAAATATGAGGAGTACTTAATAATACCTTACTCTGAAAATAACAATTTTGGAAACAAAATAATAGTGAGTTTTGGAAGTGTCCATCTATGGGTTATGAAGTAGATTAAATTTGAAGTTTATTTCTCTGAATTAAAATATAATGGCATAATGGAAACTGAACGCTGGGAAATTTTGATGACTATATCTGACCACAAAGAGGATTCATCAAAAGGAGCTTCCCCTTTTTTCAGAGGTGGAAAGCTATGAGTATAGAGCATTATATATTATGAAAGATTTTTTTCAATGTGTTTAGTTTTATTGAACTTCTTTTCCCCCTCTTTTTATGGCTCACTGGGAGGACAGAGAACTACACTGGAAAATGTAGGCGACATGAAAACAAAGGATAACAACATTTATTTTTGAATAATGCTGCCTTCAATGTAAAGGGAAGTATACCTCAGTTTTCATTCACAAAGTTTTAACTTGTTTAAGGAAATGAAAGAGACAAAAGTTGTGCAGATTGTTTAGAAAGCTCAAGCTTGTATGTTAAAAATCGTTTCCTTGGGAACAGAGTCAGGAAATGAAGACATGGAAATACTGCTAGGACAAGAAATGAAAGAGATATCATTCTAACAAAGGCAAGATATGTGAGAATCATTTCAGAATCACTTCTCTGTATATAGTCATTCCTTTGGCTGATTAGAGCAAAAGTCAAAATCAATATCAAATTAGAAGAAAGGAGAAAGCTTAAAGAAAGACACACTTTATTATCAGCTCCAATCTTGCCTGATAAAATAAACACAAATGAAAATATTGAGAGTATAACCTCTTCTTAGAAGTGTTGAAGTGATCTAAACCAATCATCACAACAAGGAGATAGAAATATCCTAAAAATGGATTTAGTAAATACTCACTCTTCTTCCCAAAGAGCACAGTATTTTAGATTACAGAAAAAAATTTAAAATATTGAATATCCATGGGGAAGTGTGGTAAATTTATTAAGACCATAAAGTAAAATCGGGGTGGAAGGAACTTTGCTTATGTGGTTCAATGAGTGTAAACGTCTCCATTGATTGAATAAATCCAGGCATTCTGAAGGCATTTATTTGAGTCAGGCTGTTGTTTATCAGAGAAATATATACCTATAAAAGGGAGCTGATTGACCTGTTATAAGTAAAGATCCAAAGATATCTGTAACTGATCAGGTACCTGATAATATACATGGGCACCTTGGGAATGGAGTTTGTGCATTTGCTCATCTTCTTTGCATCACCTACCCTTTCCTATAGCACCAGAGACTCTGTCAGTAGGCAGAGAGTAGACTGGGGCAAGTAAAGATGGGTAAGAGATTCTGGAATTAAAATTCATAAACCCAACCATGGAGGAGCAATATAATGTCTTGGCCTCAGAGAGATAAGGAAATCACATTGCCAGAAGAGAGGAGAGGGACATATGAATTAGGATATGACAACAATCCTGGGCTGCTGAGGATTCTGGAAGTTGCCTGCTATAGAGAGGAGAGGGGGAGTAGTGTTAGACATCACATTGGGAGCCAAGTTTCTGAGGGTAAGAAGTGGTTGTGGGAGGGAATATGGATTATAGTACTATTATTAGTTATCTAGATTAGGTATGTCTGGTGGGTGGAAGGTTAATATCTACTTAAGTCCAAATATTTTCTGCTGAATTTGAAGTAAAAACCACCATGTGGAGCCGAGTTTAGATTCAGAAATAAATTCACAAGTAAATATAAATACAAGGTAGAAAATCAAAGTGTCCAGAGAGGTTTCTTGGAAGTTCAAAGGGGGAATTACACAGGCCCCACAATCAAGGAAAGATTCACCGAAAAGGAAAGACTGTTTTTGGTTTATTTTATTTTAAATAGTTGATGAGTCTACTCTGAGTTTGCATTTTTTAACTCATAAATGAGTCATTACAGTATGAACTCAGGAACATTTTACCCATATTTGTAGGTATCTATACATGAACTCTGTTCTCAGATTACCAGAGGTAAATCTAGATATGAAAAAAATAAACTCCAAAAGGGTGGTTTTAATACAGTCTGTCCAAACATTAACACTCTAAGGTTAAGCTCTATCCAGATAAAAAAATAGTTTGGTTTTCTTGCCCTTAAGTTACAATGTTACATAGAAAGCAATGGGGGATTATGAATAATATTTCATTTCAAAAAATGAAAAGTATTCAAAGGTAAAAACAAACTTCAAGGGATATTGATTTGGCTAAATAATATAATCCCAGGTATCTCATAAAAATAAGGGGGAGGGGCATGGCCGTTATAAGCATGGTACACTATATAAATGAGTAATTCCCAAGAATAAAAGGAGTAAAAGGTACTATGCCTTTAAAGTCCAACCATTTTCATATGAAACAGTTGAGTTCTGAAAGGGACATAAATGTCTTTGGGGGAAATTGAGGCAAAAAGGGCTCATCAATTTACAACAGTGTTCAACACATAGACGTTGTGGTGATATACCTATAATTTGAAAGCATTTTGAGTTCATGGGTATGAATACACTGCTACATTTTTTAATCTCACTGTAAACCTGCATCTTGGAGAGACTTTCTCAGGTTTAGGGGATTTGGGTGTGAATGGTGACAGGAGCACAACTTCCCATAACTAGTGTCCATGGCGGAGCCAACAGGGAAAATTCATGCAGGTATGTACTTCCTTTCAGGTCCTTTACAGAGGCAGCCTATACAGATGGGGGTCTGTTTCTCGCCATCTTATGGCAGTCAACCTAATGGGATGTTCAAAAATGCCCAATCTGTAATAAAAGAAATGGAGGCAGAATCCTGAACCAATGGCTATTTATTGAAGGGATCCGCCCTATGCTTTAATAAATAGAACCTCAGATATTTATGATCTGAGATGCCTTCTTCCTCCAGGGCCTTAGATTTATACTGCTTGATAAGCACATGGGACAGATGAGACAAATTAAAATATAGAGTCTCAATGGTTGATAAACTTTGACCTCTCAGGAATTCTTCATGTCATGCCCTCAATCAATGACTGCTAGAGGATGTTCAACAATGGGCAGAGCTGATATTAATTCACCAGCTCCATTTTGAGCAACAGAGATCCTGTAGGCACCTCCAGTAGACGTTGGCCTTGGTCACCTACTCACCAAGTAGAAAGGGCCGAGGTCCTCTAGTTAGCTTCCTATCTATGCTTAAGGGGGAGAACCTCATAAAATGCAAATGAATTTATAATCTTATAATTTAGAGTTGGGAGCCTACTATAAGAAAGATTCTATCTTATCTAAATATCTCTAAATATGATAGATTAAAAATATGTTAACATATTTTATTCCTATACTAATATTAATTGACTGTTGATAGACAAGTATAATACTCATAATAACTACCCCTATGGAATCATAGTAAGCTGATTAATACTGAACAGAAGAAAGTAGGCATCTAATTAATCATTCAGCACAAACCAATAATATTAAAACAAGAAAAAATGGGCAAAAATTGATTTTTTCATATTTTAAGTCACATTTATGGCAGATTACACTTTAAAACAGATTATTTTGTTATCAAATTAGAAGGCAAAGCACTGTAGTCATCACACAATGACATTATAGCTATTTTAAAAGTATACAAAATATATCAAGATTATGAGACTAAGCATTCATCACAATATTTCAAAGCAATAGTCAAAGTTTAAAAAAAATATTTAAAATGGAATATTCCATCATAGTAGAATTTCTTGACAATAATTTTTAGAAAATGAAGCTGTGTCAAAGTTTCTGAGTGGCTCATTGTTAGTCAACTAAAGAAAGCTATTTACCAATAATGGGCTGATTAATTCATGTTTGACTCCTACACCTAGAGAACTATGTCCAGCAAAGGTGGGGAACCTGTGGCCTCGAGGTCACATGTGGCCCTCTAGGTTCTCAAATGTGGCCCTTTGACTGAATTCAAACTTCACAGAACAAATATGGAAGTTTGGATTCAGTCAAAAAGCTACACTTGAGGACCTACATGTCCACATGTGGCCTTGAGGCCACTGGTTCCCCACTGGTCCAGAGAAAATAAACTTGTTTAAGATTATTAGTTTCCTGGTTTAATTGATAAGAGATGGGGGCCAGAGTCAAGATGGTGGAGGAAAAAGATGCATATACTCTAGCACTTCCCTCACAGCCCACAAAATACCTGTAAAAAGTGACTCTCAACAAATGCTAGAGCAGTAGAAGCCACAGAACAACAGAGTGAAAGAGATTTCCAGCCAAAGATAACCTGGAAGGCTGAGAGGAAAGGTCAATCCCATGGGATGTTAAACAGAGCAGTGTCCAGCCCTGGCCATGCAACACAGGAAGGAACAGATCCTGAACAGATCTCCAGGGCAGAATTCCCAACAGCAAGGGTCCCAGATTCAACCCAAAAGTTACAAAGAAAGCTTCAAATGTCAATGTGGGAGGGCTTTCCCAGCTGGGTCAGAGGGGAATGGGGTCCTCCCAGTACTGGCCCCAGACAGTGGCAGAGGCTGCAGCAGCAGCAGCAGCAGCTGGTGGAGGATTGCTATGGTGGCCAGAGAAGCAGCCTGAGTCCATTGTCCATGCAGCTCAGCTCAGCTTAAAGCCTCTGGGGGAAGTGAGCAGCTGATCTGAACCTCAGCCCTCAGTGGTGGCCCTGCCCCTACCCAAAGCCCTTAGGGAAATTGAGCAGCTGATCTGAATCTCAGCCCTGAGCACAGTGCTGGGGGGAGAAGGAGCACTAGGGACTCCTCGACAAAAGATTCAGAAGTCAAGTAACTGGCTTGCCCAAAAAAGGGAAAAAAATAAGAGCATAGGAGGTTACTTTCTTAAGGAACAGGTATCTCCTTCCATCCTTTCAGATGAAGAAGAATAAGGCACACTGTCAGAGGAAGTCAAGGCTTCTGCCTCCAGTACCTCCAAAATAAATACGAAATGGGTTCAGGCCATAGAATAGCTTGAAAAGCAAGTCAGCAGCTTGCAAAAGGAGAACCAAAAAAAATGCAGAGGAAAATAAAACCTTTAAAAATAGGCTAACTCAATAGGAAAAAGAGGTCCAAAAAAACCAATGAGGAGAAGGAGGGTGTAAAAAACAGAATTAGTCAAACAGAAAAGGAGATTCAAAAACTCACTGAGCAAAATAGTTCTTTAAAAAAGAGAGTGGAGTTCAACAAAGCTAATGACTATGAGATAAACCAAGAAGTTACAAAACAAAACAAAAAGACTGAAAAAATAGAAGATAATGTAAAACATCTCATTGGAAAAACAACTGACCTGGAAAATAGATCCAGGAGAGACAATTTAAAAATTATAGAACTACCTGAAAGCCATGATCAAAAAAAGAGCCTAGACATCATTTTTCATGAAATTATCAAGGAAAACTGCCCTGATATTCTAGAACCAGATGGAAAAATAAATTTTGAAGGAATCCATCGATCACCTCCTGAAAGAGACCTGAAAAGAGAAACTCCTAGGAATATTGTGGCCAAATTTCAGAGTTCCCAAGTCAAGGAGAAAATATTGCAAGCAGCTAAAAAAAAACAATTTGAGTACTGTGGAAATACAATCAGAATAACACAGGATCTGGCAGCTTCTACATTAAGGGATTGAAGAGCTTGGATAGGCATTCCAGAAGTCAAAGGAAGTGGGACTAAAACCAAGAATCACCTACCCAGCAAAACAGAGTATAATACTTCAAGGGAATAAATGGTCATTCAATGATATAGAGGACTTTCAAGCATTCTTGATGAAAAGACCAAAACTGAAGAGAAAATTTGACTTTCAAACACAAGAATCAAGAGAAGCCTGAAAAGGTAAATAAGAAAGAGAAACCATACAGGATTTTCTAAAGCTGAACTGTTTGCATTCCTACATGGAAAGATAATATTTGTAACTCTTGAGACTTTTCTCAATATTTGGGCAGTTGGAGGGATTACATGCACACACACATACACATACACACACATATACACATGCACATATAGACAGAGAGTACAGATTGAGTTGAATCAGAAGAGATGATATCCATAAAAAAATTAAAATCAAGGGATGAGAGAGGAAAATATTGGGAGGAGAAAGGGAGAAATGGAATGAGGCAGACTATAACTCATAAAAGAGATAAGAAAAATCTTGTTCAATGGAGGAGGAAAGGGAGGAGGTAAGAGGGGAAAAGTGAAGGTTACTTACTCTCTTCACATATGGCTTAAGAAATGAATAACATGCTCACTAAATTTGGTATGAAAATCTATCTTACACTACAGGAAAGTAGGGGAGAAGGGACAAGTGGAGTGAGGGGGACAATAGAAGGGAGGGCAAATGGGAGAAGGGGGTAACTAGAAATAAACACTTTTGGGAAGGGACAAGGTCAAATGAGAGAATAGAAGAAAAAGGGGGTGATGATAGGATGGAGGGCAATATAGTTATTCTTACACAACATGACTATTATGGAAGTCTTTTGCAAAACAAAACATATATAGCCTGTATTGAATTGCTTGCCTTCTCAATGGGTGGGTGGGGAGGGAGGGAGAGAAGTTGAAATTCAAATTATTAGAAATGAATGTCAAGAATTATTATTGCATATAACTGGGAAATAAGAAATACAGGTAATGGAATGTGGAAATTTATCTTGCCCTACAAGAAAAGAGAGAAGATGGGGATAAGGGAAGAGTGGAGTGTGATAGAAGGGAGGGTTTATTGAGGGAAGGGGTAATCAGAAAGCAAGATATTATGAGTTGGGGGAGGGGAGAGATGAGGAGAAAATTAGAACTCAAAATTCTGTGGGAATGAATTATGAAATCTAAAAATAAATAAGTAAATAAATCTATTAAAATAAAAAAAAAAGTAAGAGAAAAAAAATAAAAAAAATAAAATCATGTATTCCTGGATTGGTATAAGTATCTGTTAGTATCTATTTTCATGAAAAGATATTTGAAAGATTAAATATCTAAAATATTGTTACAAATCAGCATTAACAGGTGGACATTTGTGATCATTTCTGATGATAAGGAACACTAACTTTGAATTTCAATTAAATGAAATGCTATTCCTTTCAAGAAAAATAGAATTTTATCTTTTGCATTAATGGACTTGTATTATAAAAATGTTGCTTTAATTGTTGTTAATATTGCATTTTTATTTAATTAATAAAAACATATGTAAATTTGTTTTCTGTCTTATTGTATAGGTATTTATAAAATATCCTCCATTTTGCCTTTTGGGTCACAAATTCTAAAATATTTGTTATTTGGTCACACAGTAAAATTTTGCCAAATCCTGGAGTACAATTTCAGGTATCCACACTATCAGTGTGTATTCAGTCATTTTTTCAGTCATGTCTGACTCTTTGTGACCCTATTTGGCATTCTCATGACAGAGATACTGGAGTTGTTTATCATTTGCTTCTTCAACTCCTTTTAGAGATGAAGAACTAAAGCAAAGAGGGTTAAGTGACTTCCCCATGGCCACACAGCTAGCAAGTATCTGAGACCAGATTTCAGGAAGATGCATTTCTTTTACTCCAGGCCTGCCTGATTATCCACTGGGCCACCTAGCTGCCCTTGTCCTTCACTTCCACTGTCCTTCACCTTCACTAGGTAAACTCTCTTACAAATGCCTGCTGCCATTCTGGCTTGGGAGGGAAAAGTAGAAGATGAAAAAAAATGAGGTTTTCAGCTTATGTGCAGAAAGAAATGCTGAGACTTAATTACACACTATGGAATCCTGGTGAGTAAACAGCCGGCTAAACTTGCACAGAAAATCAGCTTGAGTTGTTTTACTTTGAACTCTGTTTCCTATAATTTGAAAGGACAATTCAATGTCCTGGTAAATGATTCGTTGGCTGGATTTGATCTGTAGTGTCCCAACATAGCCAGCCTGATTAGCTTTTTCAGTTCTCTCACTTACAGAGATGTGTAACCCACATTAACAGTGCAACACTTTTTTCTAGTCCTTTTTAAGGGTAACTTTTTTGAAAGAACTTTGTAAGTACTTTGGCTCAAATACCTATATGAAGACAGTTAAGGACACTAAGAAAGCAGAGAAGCAGCTATGTAAAGTCCACATGCTTCTGAGCAGGACAATGACATCAAAGCCTGAAGTCCATGGTTTGAGTTACCACAAGCACATGGCTTTTGGTCATTCATATGCCTAACTGTCAGGCTCTGGTAAGTGTGTGCCAACTCCACCCCACAGGTATCGAGTGCATTTGGTGGGAGAGCGGCATCCAAATTTGTTTTTGGATTGTGTTGTACATTATTATTCATAGATTTTCTTTAATAAATGAATACTTATAATGTTAATTTAGTTCCTTTATTTCTTTTGGAGCTTTTGTTAAAACAAAGAGATAAATAATAATATTATACATATAATAATAAAACAATAATATTTTAAATACTTTAAAGTTGGAAAAGCATTTTACATTTGTTGTCTTATTTAACACTTTCAAGAACCCTGTGAAGTAAGTACTATTATTCTCATTTTATAGATGAGAATACTTAGGCACAGAGAGAGTTTCATTTTCCTCACCTATAAAATGAAGAGGTTTGAGCCCTCTTTTCTAATCACAGAAGGAATCTTATTGACTTAATTAACTGATGCCTGAATTCATTTCATCCCAGTTGGTAAGGTGCCTTCTCAAAAATAAGACACTAATTCTAAAAATCTCCCCAATGTTAAATAGTAATTATTTACCTTTGAGACATAGATTCTGTCATTTCACTTTTATGTTCAACAAATTTCAGTCCTTTTCTATAATCTAATCAGTAAAATCCAATTTAATTTTTTCCTCCTCTCAACATGATGCAACTCTAATTTTCTGACCTATTTCTTATTATTTATAGAATAACAGAATGTTAGTTTAGAAGAGACAATCTAGAAAAAATCCTTCATTTTCAGAAATGAAACAATTTGTTCAAAGTTAAAGATTCAGATTGAGATTCTTAGTTAACTCATCACTGGTAAATGGGTTTTCTTAGCTGACTAACAAATGAGCCAGTAGAAAATTTGGGTAGAGTCTCATTTTATTTTATTTTAAATTTTGTCAAGAAATTCTTCTCTGATGAAACATTCTATTAATTTTTTTTTTAATTTTCTGACTTTTTGCTTTCCTGTGATTTGGAAATGTGATGAGGTACTCCAGATTCTATGATCTTCCAACTATATTCAATTCCCAGTTAAACTCATGTCCAATAAAAATGTAATATATACTCTATCTTCCAGATTTTCCCTCTGCTCTCTCACTAATGTCTGCTCATGGTTTCCCATGCCTAGTACATTGCTCCCTCCATGCAGTCTTTGATCTAAGCCAGGAGTGGGGATCCTGTGGCCCTAAGGCCTCTAGGTCCTCCAATGTGGCCCTTTGACTGAATCCAAACTTCACAGAACAAATTCTTTAATAAAATCCTTTAATAAAATGTTTTGTTCTGTGAAGTTTAGATTCAGTCAAAGGACCACACTTGAAGACGTAGAGGGACACATGTGGCTTCCATACCACAGGCTCCCCACCCTGATCTAGCTATACAGGTCAACTTGTCCTTCCTTAAATACATTCTATCCTTGGGCTCCTTACATTGGTATTGGTTGCCCTGCATGCCGAAAATACTGTTCCCTCCCTACCTCCACCTTTTCAAATCCCTGTCTCCCTTCAAGATTTACCTCAAATCCTATCTTGTGCATGAGTCATTCAAAGTCTACTTAATTGTTCTTGCATTTCCCTCTGAGAATACCTTCCATTAACACTGTATATATTTGTAATATGAATCCTTGCATATTGTTTCTACACATAAAAAGCAAACTGTGTGAGAGAAGAGACTATTTTTAAACATAATTTTTGTTTAGCTTTTCTTTGTATGCCCAATGCTTTGCATATTATAAATGTCTAATAAATACTTCTTAGTTAACTCTTTCCCCTTTATCCTACTAACTTTTATCTAATTCTGTAACTTCAAATCTTTCATGAAGTTTTATCTCTGACCCTTCCCACCCACAATAGCATTTTTTTCTTATTGGATTGCACAGTGCATTTCCCAATCACTTTAATGCATTAATCTTGTGTTGTTTTACATTATATTAATATATTAGAAGCACCTTATCTAAACATGTTTTTCACCCAGTGCCTACACAATAGACACAGTAAGGCACTTGAGGAATGTCTACTGAATTGAATTTGTTGTTGCATGGAACCTATCAGTTAGCTTTTTTTACCTTCTATGTCTTTTGTGATTCCCTAGCCCTCAACAAAGATTTTTTTTTCCAAAATAAAAAGCAAAGATTTGATAATTCCTTCTTTTTACATTAGAACAAAAAGAATTCCAGTTGGCCTCATTTAAAACATGCTGTTTATCAGTGTTCAAATCCTGCCATCATGGGACAGGGAGAAGAGATGGAGAGGAAAGAGCATATGAGAAGCAGAGGAGGAAGAAAGAGAAAAGGAAAGAAGGATGACAAAGAAAAAAAGAATAGGAGGATGGGGAGGTAGAGGAAGGGATCAAGTAAAGAAGGGTACAATTGAATTGTTTTTAAAAGACAATTATGTCTTGATCATAGTACTTCATACAAAAATGTACTCAATAATCACAAATGTGAAAATAATAAAAAGTTTTTCTATCCCTGATATAATATTGAATGTGGCAAGAACTTTAGTCCCCAAATCATTAAAGGAAATGCAACAAATTATATAACAGTCCTAAAGGAGAAAGGAAAACAAGAAAAAATGGTAGCCTAAGCAAAAGAAAACAAGCTTAAGCTAAAATTATGGAATTGGCTGTCAATATCTTAGTCTTCCAACAATGTACAACTGTGGAAACAAATTTGAGACAGGCTACAATTTCACACATCATTGAAAATTATCCCAGTGAAAACTCATTGTGTTAAGGAAATGTGTGAATAACTAATGCATTTTAGAAGATTAAAATTGAGAGTGATGAATAGTGTAAAGGAAGTAATCTCCAGTGATGGCCAGAAAACATTCTTTCATCATTTGAATGGTAGGAAGGGTAGATGCCTCCTTTTTGAAGACTAGTGATAAAAAATGGAAAGTACTCCATTCTCTGCTTTGTATCAATTCAGCTCAATCATGCTTTTGCACTGAAAAGTAAGTTTCACCACCTGCTTCCTCTACTTCCAGCTTCAAGAGAGGCATTTTTCCATATGGGCACCAGAATTTTTCAGGTCATTTACATAGCACAGAGAATTTTAAGTATTTTTTGTTAGTACAAACAGTTCGCTGCTTGCCCTTCCCATATGCCTTGAATGCATTCTTTCCTCATTTATGTCTGGTGGAAATAATATAGCTGAACTCAAGTGTAATCTTCATTAAGAGAACCTCTGACATTCTCAACCAAGATTATTTTGCATTATTTTATATATTTACTTCCCTACAAACATGTTGTTTCCTTTTAGGAAACTAGAAGCTCTTCAAGAGCAAAGACTATATCAATCTGTCTTTTATGTATCTTCAGCATCTAGAACAGCCCCTGATGCATATTAAATTCTTATCAGATGCTTGCTATATTCATTTGAATGTAATTATTGATGATCATTAATGCAAGTAACTAAAATAATATCTCTGTCATAAAAGCTTATGTTTGGATTTTAAATAGAAGAAAATTTGTTAACTTGATAGTAATTCTTCCCAGCATCCTAAGAAAGTTCTTGAGATGTGAGATGTGCCTAATAACTATACATTTCTATCTTTGTCATGGATGAGAAACACAGCATCCTATCAAATTTGCTAAATCGTATAATCCCGTTTCATGAGGGTTAATTTAGTTTGCTGAAATCTACAAACAATCCAAAATTTTACTCTTATCTTATTTTTTCAATAGGCATTTCTTGTGTGTCTTCAAGGAACTTCCATTCTTTGGAAACAATTTAGTCAATAAATTTAATCTCACCTGAAACGTTGTTGTGGAGATACTTTCAAAGCCATAGAGTTTTTGAAACATCAGCAGAGTTACTTCACCTAGTCAAATATCTCTAGGAAAAATAGTTCTTTCTAATTACAGAAGACAGTCTTTTAAAATAAACCAGTCAATCAAAGTTGTAAAAATAACTGTCAATAATTTCCTAATTAAGTTGAAAGAAGTAAAGTCCTTTGATCATTGGATGAAACAAATGATGTCAATGGAATGGTGAAGAGTTAGTAGAAAATCAACTTCACAACACTACAAGGGCACTATAACCCTCTGAGCCCAGCACATAACTTCACCAAAAGAAAACTGAGAAAAGGAATTCCAGTAATCAGAACTGTAAGTTAACCCTTTGGCCACATAAGCTCACTCTCTTTGGTGAGATTATTTCTGTAAGATCTATCTTACTAAAACTGATTATTAAATATATTTTCTAAAAGCTAATTCAGTCCAGCTGGTAATCAGTGTAGAAAACTGTCTGTATGGGACTTGAGAGCTACAGTACTAATAACTCCATTCCATTAGAGTTATCCCTAGAAGACTGAAGGACAAAAGAGTAGTCACAGACATCTGGCACCCTGACCTGTCAACATGAGTGAGTTAGGGAAGAACTCCTGAAGGGTGTGCTACACTTAAAAACATTAAATATTTGCAACAGGATATGTAAAGGATTCCTCCTCCTTCCATATTACCAACTTCAGAAACATCTTCATTATGGGTCTTTGGAATCAGTCTTTTCATGAACCTATGAACTGCATGAAGATTTTCAGTTGCATATCTTTGTTTAGTTCTTAATCATAGTTTGAAATACCAAAATCTCTCCCCTCATTCATATCTTCTCAAGTTGCTTTCATTACCAAGACACTAAGGAAATGCCAACATCTGTTTGACAGCTACTTTCAAAGCACCCCTACTCCAGACACAGATTCTAATAAAAAGCAAACCAAGAGAGAGAAAAATGTACATTGAAATTGCCAATGAATTTTTAGGTCTTCATTCAAAAAAAAAGCTGGCATTATAACTTGCAAGCATTATTTACTAAATGAGATTTTTTCATTATTATTATTATATTTATGGTTGAGCTATTTCTCTCTTTGGAAATTAGACAGTGGGGACCAAATGTAAGGAGGACAAGAGAGAGGAAAGGAAAAGCATGGAGGAGAAAAAAAAAGGGAGAAGGGAAATCAGGGGAGGGGAGAAAGTCAAATATTCCTGTAGAAGTAGCAAAGAAATACTTTTGACTATCTTTAGCTAGATACCTTAAGAAGAGAAGCTTTGCCCTTCAAACTATTTTCTGTCATCTCAAATCCATTAAAAATGAGCTACAGCTGAATACTGTACACTTACCATCATATACATGCACTTGTGTAGGTTACTAAGAGCTTCTATTTGGGGCAATCTAACAATAACTTGAAAGTCCATTACACTCAAAAGCAGCCCAGCAATGCCAAGTGTGACAAGTTCACAATTCTGTGCATTTCTTCTATTCCTTTATCGATATTACTCTTAGTTTAAATCTTTGTCTATAATTCAAATGTTTCCTGAAGTTCAACCTCAATTTAGTGTGTGAAAAAAAAACTTTTCTATCTAACTGCACTAAATGTGGTGATTCCTCTGTGACTCATAACTAAGTATATTTTTTTAAATCTCTGAGGAATGAAATCTCTGTCATTTGGGAAGTAGAACCATGAGAATTTTCCACTGAAACGTTTATGAGAATGCTTTAGCCCAGAGTTCTATGTTTTCACTTTCTTCCTAAAATTACTGTTTAAAAAGAAGAGAAAATGTGATTTTTAAAGTAATAAGAAAGTGAAATACATAACATGGACACACACAAAGAATCATTGGTCCATGGTGACTGTGAGGGAGACAGGGAGTCTAAACCAGGGGTTTCAGTGTAAAAAACTCCCAGAGTAGAAACACCTTCTGATGTTAACCAAAAACTCATCATTAATTAATAGTCATACATTCACATGAGACATTGAGAAATCAAGTGACGTGCCCAAGGTGATGCAACTAGGTTCTATCAAAGGTAGGTCTTGAACTCAGTTCTTCCTAATTCCAAGACTAATATCTCATTTAGTTTGCAGCCTCTAGCATCTAAAGCTGGAAGATAATTCAGAGATAATATGATTCAACTTCTTTTTTGCAGATTAAAAAGCTGAGGCCCAGAGAAGAAAATCACATTCACTAAGTTGCACAGCCAAGACTCAGACTCAAAGTCTCTAAGAAAAAAATCCTAGCTAACTTGTTTCATTATATTTTGTTCCCCCTCTGGAAATCAAATACTTTTCCTAAGAAAGAAATTTCCACTGCTACCCAGAAAGACACTGAAAAATCTCCTTCTGCCCACCATCCACATTTCCTGGATCTGAAGATTATCTATTGTCCTTTATGATCATGACTTTGAGGTCCTATGACAGCAAAAAAATATCATGATGAGTGGCAACAGCACAGGATACAGTGGATGGTCTAGGCAGCTTAGATGCCTGACCATATTCTAAGGACTCTACAATACTTGTTTCATCTGCCTTCACAGCCACTGGAACAAATTGTTCTCATCCACCCATTCCACTGCATCAAGTCTTCACATGCTTCAGGTAGACATCCCTCTAACCCACAGACAGGTTTGAGACTTGTCAGTTGCCCTTAATTTGGTTTGGCCTCTCTGACAAGGTGGTTTTACCATAGTGTGGCCACTGTACATGCTACAGTTTCTTGGAGACATGGGTGACAGTTGAGTAACAGACAACAGAGGTGGATGAGCTTACCTGAAAAGATGTTAGCAAGCCCTCACACCAGAGGTGCTAGTCCTCCCTGAGCATTCTGTACAGAATTGTATCAATGTTAAAATTTAAATCCCCAGTGCCTGGCACATAGCAGGCTTTTAACAAATGCTGCATCAATACACAGACACACGCATACGTACCCACACACACATATATACATAGACACATATCTATACATCCAGAAATATGGGATCAAAAGTTCAACAAAAAAACTTCTCCCTGCCCAATTCTATGCAGTCCAAAAGCTCTTTGTTTAGTGACAAAGAACTGAAAGTTGGGGGGTCCGCATCAATTGATAAATGACTAAGCAAAAGATGGCATGTGAGTGTGATAGAATATTATTGTGCCGTAAGAAATAATGGAAAGAAATCAGAGAATCTATGTATGTATGGCTGCAAAGTGAAGAAAGTGGAAGCAGAAAACAATGTATAAAATAAGAATATTATAAAGAAAAGCAATTTTGAAAGACCTGAGAATTTTTATCAATGTAATGACCAAGCATAATTCCAGGAGAATAATGATGAAATTTGTTGTCCATCTCTTGACAGAGAAATGACAGACTCAATGTGTAAAATAAATGATAAATAAATGTTTAAGTGCTTAGTATGTGTCAGATACTGTTCTAAAGAAGACAGACATTTCTACAAATAGGCAATGTGGGGGCTTATTTTGTTTGATGATGTATAAATGTTGCAAGAACATTGATCTTCTTTATTTTTCCAATTAGGGAAGGATGGTGGGAAGGAGAGAGAGATAAGAAAAAGGAAAAGCAAAAAGGTGTATCATTGAACCACCTTTTTAAAAAAAATATGCAAAAAGGAACAGAAGAAAGGAAAAGCTCACAGTATAACAAAGTATAATTTTGAAAGCCACTGATTTAAACTTAAATGACACCATGGAGAGAGGATTGGACTTGGAGTCAGGAAGACTTTAATTTCCATTCTTCTACTTACTAGCTATGTGATCCAAGGAATCTTATTTAAACTCTAGGCTTAGTTTTTCATCTGAAAAATGAGAATAATAATAGCACCAACTTTACAGAATTGTTGTAAGGAACCAAAAAAAAAAAATGAGATGCAAACATTATAAACATTATACACTTTAAAGCGTTCTATAAATGCTATTGTAAATATATGATATATATTTAAAAGAAAAATATGCACACAATAGAGTCCTGCATTTCGTGGACAACCAATCTATTTCTTTTCCACTACATATATGGAAATGAACTGTTTTGTTTGATGTTTCTTAATTTCAATATTTTTTTAAAAAGCCTTCTCATGCAGCTGCTCGGCCCTAGGATTGTGTCCCAGAGATGAGCTTAGTAAACCAATGTATTACTCTAGTAGTGTTATTTTAATGCTACTTGATGATTTAAGCATCTCCTAAGCACAGGATATATGTGCTCCGAGTGCTTGTCTTGGCTGCCCTATAACCAGTGGAACAGGAAGGAGAGTAAGGCAAGGCACATGTTGTCCAATAAAAATATGTATCACTCCAAGTTATTCTTTTCCCAACCCATAGATGAAAGTAGACATTATTACTTTTAAATGATTATTTTATCTCTCTTTCTAGAAAAAGAGTCTTTATTTCCCCCGAGGAAATCTTCCTTCATTTTTCTTCTCTCTCTGTCTCTGTCTCTTTCCCATCACATTCTACCTGATTTTGTATTCATTCTTTTATGTGATAGACCCACCTTGTGTGCAGGAATGGTCTCATTTCTTTTATCTTTGTATTATCATAGAGTGGACCACAAGGCCTGGTACATAATATGCAATTGATAAATACTTGTTCAATTGAATAGTATCAAGATCAGTTGTGTTGGACTCACACAAATAATATCTATTCCCAAAGCTGCTACTTTCTAGGCCTGTGCCTTTGGACACAGACTATCATATCTTTTGTCCTCAGTCTTCTCATCTGACAAATAATGGATTTGGGTGAAATTAGCTCTTAAATTTGGAACACGAAAATGTCACAAGCTTATTACATGATTCTGAGAAAATCACTTATTATCTGAATCTTGTTTTCATCATCAATGTCTGGTAAATGGGAACAGTGATACTTTTAAATAATCACAATAGCTAACATTTATATAGCACTTACCATGTGCCTGGTACTTTACTATGTGTTCTGCAATTATTATCTCATTTGATCCTTACAACAACCCTGGGACATAAGTGCAATTATTATCCTTGTTTTACAAATGAGAAAACTGAGGGAGACAAAGGTTAAGGACATGCATAGGGTCTCACCACTAACAAGAGTCAGAGGCCAGATTTGAACACAAATATTCCTGATTCCAGAATGAGGGTCTGCCATGAACTTGTTACATGGTTTTGAGTAAGTCACTTAATACCTCTGAATCTTAGTTTCTTCAACTGAAAAATATAGGTATTACTAGTGCTAACATACATGATGTTGATAACTTGGATACTAATATTGTGTTAAAATAATAATAATATCTGATTTTCTCCATAGACATAGAAAATAATAACTGATGGTATTCTTTTAAGGAGGTATAAAGGAATTATGGGCCTTTCATGTGGAAAATGGGGATGGTGATTGATACTAATATACTAGTGATAACTAATATACATAGTGGTCATCACTAGCACATGATACAGGATAATTATGAAGAGAGTTCTTTCTATACCCTAAAATTCTAGCAGGGGGTTCTTAACTTGGGATTCATAGAACTGTTGTTTAAAAATGTTTTAATAACTGTATTTGAGCTATCCTATGTACTTTATTTTACCAATTTAGAATTTATTTTGCTCCTAGATTTCTCAAGAGTGCCAAAGTGGTCCATGGAACACACAAAAGATACCAACCCAAGCATTGCAGTCAGACAAGCTATATTGGCTATTCTAGTGCCAACATTTGTTGATTCCATGTAACTTACATGTTCCCACCTTTGTCACTGTGAAGCATAATTCCACACTAAGCATAGTCAACCATGTTCTTCTCTTTTGCTTCTACTTGTTTACTACTAATTCCAAGCATTCAACAGCTGAATACAGCCCATGTTCCCTGTGCATGAAGAGAGCCAACAGAAATACCTTGTGCCAGTACACACAAAGAGGCAGTATAATACCCCAAGTGTTTTGACAAAGCGAAACAAGATACTAAGCAAAACTTAAAGCCTTCTAATTCTCTCTGTACGTCCAGACTTTTGATATTATCTCTTTCAGTTTTACACATAGCACTGCTCAAAGCTGTTGGAGGCAGTATCACCAAGGTAGCTACTGTGAAAGTTAGACTGAATATTTGTTAAATTCACACACTTCCCCCAAATCATTCCAAATTTAGGAAGTTAAACATTACCTGGACTTTGGCCCATAAGCATCTCAGTTTTGTAATGAGGGCTAGTTTTTTTTTACTATATGTATAAATCATTTCACATGTTCAACAATGATCATCAGCCAGACCAAGTGATTATGCCCCTTGAGTTAACAACGTTGCATTTATGAAGTCATGAATGCTTGAAAAACACTAACCATTCCGCAAAGTAATGAGGTTCAAATTAAATATAAATTTGGCACTTTATTAACTTTCCAAAAATCAATATGAACCAATCAAATCAAAATCTGAACGTCTGTAAATATTTAATAACTGTATTCCAATCTTATATGTGTGTATATATATATACACATATACATATATATTCATGATGCAGTAATTGATATTTGATCGCTAAAGGTTGTTATTTTGCATGAGGATTATCTTTCCTTTTTCCTAACAATAAAAATTTAATTGTCTTCTGAAGTGACATTTTTTTTTCCTTTAAGAGAGGAGCCTGTGCCTTGCAATAAAATATAGGAAAGACTCACCAAGCAAATTTCCTTTTTTTTTTTTATCCTAAAACAGATTTGATGTTGGGTATCTTTCTGTCCTCAAAATGTTTTATTCTGAGACAGACCACATTGTTACTGTCATATAATTGCCTTGAAAGCTGTAGAAGATAAACTGTGTGCCTTTTCTTTGTTGAGCATTAAAATAGACATATATATATATATATGTATGTATGTATATATTTGTGTGTGTTTGTGTGCATGTATGAGTGTGTGACAGCAACTGGCAAATCAGAGGCATGGCGGTTGATAGAAAAGAAAAAGATAACAGCAGCGGGGGCTAAGTGAGACTTTACCATCTGTACATAACTGGTACATGACTGATTTATTGATCTGAGGGTCAAGATTTATGTACTCTCTTAAAAGTAAGCAAGCAGGTTTATTCCCATGAGAGCATTTTTAGTTTACATCTTTTACTTCCATATCTTAGTTTCTTCTATGTAACAACCTAGGGTACACAATCAGGGTCAGGAGTGGAATCTTAGAGGCAAAAATTCCTCCAATGAAGTGACTCTCATGTGCTCTGCTGTAGAATACCACCTATGAAAATTTATCTGTTTTATTTTCAAAACTTGAACAACGTTACATTCAATACATGCAGAGATTATTTTCATAAAAGTTTTGTAGAGCTGGGAAAAAATTTTTTATATATCAGCATAGACATTTACATTTTCTTACATACTCTGTTTTGGTAGTAAAGGTCTGAATTTTGTTTGTAAAATCTTCCTGGTGGCAGAGCCAAGATGCCAGAGCAAAAGCAGGGACTTGCTTGAGCTCTCCCCAGATCCCTCCAAATACCTGTAAAAAATAACTCTAAATAAATTCCAGAGTTATAGAACCCACAAAATGATGGGGTGAAACAAATATTCAGCCCAAAACAATCTGGAAGGTCAACAGGAAAGGTATATTGCACTGGGCTGGGAGCAGAGCACAGTCTGATGTGGGTCATGCCAGCACAGACAGGTCTGGAGGAGGTCTCATGCGACTGAGTCACTGACAGCTGTGGCAGTTTCTAGACTTCTCAACTCAGAAATAACAAAGACAGCATAAAAAGTCAGTGGCAAAACTCTGTGGGAACTGGGGGGAGGAAGGGCATGATGCATCTGGGGTCCTGCCCAAGCTCTGGGGCAGGGTAGATGGTAGCTGAAGCAGCAGCAGCATAGCAGCAGCAGCAGTGGCTGCTTCTGGAACTCTGGGTGCACAAACAGTGGGGGAATCAAGTGATTGATAAAAAACCACTAAAGCCTGGGACAGTATACCCATCCCCACTGGAAGAAGAGTCTCACCTTGACAAAGACTTAAAAAGTCAAGTGTTTGGCTAGGAAGATGAGCAAGGAGCACAAAAAATCTCAGACTATAGAATCTTACTTTGTTGACAAAGAAGATTAAAATATACAATGAGAAGAAGACAACAAAGTCAAAATTCCTATATCCAAAGCCTCCAAGAAAAATATGAATTGAAATCAGGTCATGGAAGAGTTCAAAAAGGATGTTGAAAATAAAATAAGAAAAGTAGAGGAAAAATTTGGAAGAGAAATGAGAGTAATGCAAAAAAATCATGAAAAAAGAGCCATCAGCTCACTAAAGGGGACCCCAAAAATGTGAAGAAAATAACACTTTAAAAAATAGACTAATCCAAATGACAAAAGAGATCCAAAAAGCCTATGAGGAGAAGAATGCCTTAAAAAGCAGAAATCACCAGATTGAAAAGGAGGTCCAAAAGCTCACTGAAGAAAACAATCCCTTAAAAATTAGGATGGAGTAGATGGATTCTAATGGCTATATGAAAAATCAAGAAATTATTAAACACCAAATAATGAAAAAAGAACAGATAATGTGAAATATCTCACTGAAAAAAAAATGACCTGGAAAATAGATACAGGAGATGCAATTTAAAAGATATTGGAGTACCTGAACGTCATGATTAAAAAAAGAGCCTAGAAATTATCTTTCAAGAAATGGTCAAGGAAAACTGCCCTGATATTCTAGAACCAGATACTGGTAAATAAAAAATAGATATTGAAAGAATCCACCAATCACCTCCTGAAAGAGATCCGAAAGGAAACTCCCAGGAGTATTGTAGAAAATTCCAGAGCTCCCAGGTCAAGGAGAAAATATTGCAAGCAGCCAGAAAGAAACAATTTGAGTATTGTGGAAACACATTCAGGATAACGCAGGATCTAGCAGATTTTATATTAAGGTATAAAAGGGTTTGGAATATAATGTTCTGTTGGTCAAAGGATCTAGTCTTAAAACCAAAACTCACCTACCAAAAAAACTATCATATTTTAGGGGAAAAATTGCTCATTCAATGAAATAGAGGACTTTCAAACATTCTTGATGAAAAGACCAGAACTGAATAGAAAATTTGACTTTCAAACACAAGAATCAAGAGAAGTATAAAAAAGTGAACAGAAAAAAGAAATCATAAGGAAGTTAATAAAGTTGAACTATTTACATTCCTATACAGAAAGATAATATTTGCAGCCCTTGAGATTTTTCTCAGCATTAGGGTAGTTTGAGGGATTGTACATATATATGTATGTATGAGTGTGTGTGTGTGTGTGTGTGTGTGTGTGTGTGTGTGTGTATGCAGACAGAGGGCACAGGGTGAGTTGAATATGAAGGGATGTTATCTAAAAAAACAAAATTAATAGGTGAGAGAGGAATATATTAGACAAAGGAGAAAGGGAGAAATAGAATGGGGTAAAGTATATTTCACATAAAAGAGACAAGAAAAAGCTGTTTCAGTGGATGGAAAGAGGGAGGATGTGAGAAGGAAAGACTGAACCTTACTCTCATCACATTTGACTTAAGGAGGGAATAACCTGCACACTCAAGATGGTATGAAAAGCTATCCTACACTACAGGAAATAAGAAGGGAAGTGGTTAAGTGGGGGGGAGGGATGATAGAAGGGAGGGCAAATGGGAGAAGGGAGTGATTAGAAGTAACACTTTTGAGAAGTGATAGGGTCAAAAGAGAGAATTGCATAAATGGGGGGCAGTACAGGATGAAGGGAAATATAGTTAGTCTTTCACAACATGACTGCTATAGAAGTGTTTTGCATGTGTTTGTCTTTTGTTTCAGAAGACTATGACCTCAGAAAAATTATGATGCTTGCACCTGACTTTGTTTTGAGGGAGGGAGGGCTGTGCAAGGTCACCAGTCTCACTTTTTCCTCCTGAGCCATCTCGATCCAGACACCAGATATTCATCAGGATGACTGGAGACAGCCCAGGATACAATGGGATACCTTGGCCTTTTTAGGCTAAGGCTTTTTCAGATACTCACTTAGAGGGAGGTAACATTCTTTCAGCGAATAGGCTTCTTTAAGTAGTAGTCAGGAAATGACCCCTTTAATGACCAAAAGAAAAAAATACCTATATCAAGTTGGAAGGAACATCTAACCAGAAAATCTCAAGTTAACTGGGCAACCACTGGCCATGCAAATTTACCTTCCTTTGCAGAGGATAAAGAAGGAGAGAGGGAGACAGAAGGGAGAATATGAACTGAGTTACCCAGATACATGGGTCGCCACTTAGGTAGCTCGATCTACTCACAAGTTGTGTTCATCCTTCATTTTCAAAGAAGACCATGACATGAGAGAAATGATGACATGACTTGCATTTGACTTTGTTTTGAGTGAGGGAGGGCTGTGCAAGATCATCAGCCTCACTTTCTACTCCTAAGCCATCTGAATCCAGTGACCAAAGATTCATGAGGATGCCTGGAGAAGGCACAGGATGCAATGGGAGAGTTTGGTCTTTTAGGCTAAGGCCTTTTCAGGTAGTCATTTAGAGGGAGGTAATTAAAAGTAACACTTTTGAAGAGGGATAGAATCAAAAGAGAGAATATAATAAATAGGGGGCAGGATAGGATGTAGGGCAATATATTTAGTCTTTCACAACATGAATGTTATCAAGTATTTTGCATGATTATATATGTACAACCTATATAAAATTGATTGCCTTTTGAATGGGAGTGGATGGGGAGGGAGGATGGGAGAGAAGTTGGAACTCAAAGTTTTAAAAGCAAATGTTAAATTTTTTTACATGCAACTAGGAAAAAAGATATACCAGCAGTGGGGTATGAAAATTGTCTTGCCCTACAAGAAACTAGAGGGGATGGGGATAAGAGAAGGGAGGAATGTGATAGAAAGGAGGGCACATTGAGGGAAGGGGTAATCAGAATGCATGCTGTCTTGGGGTAAGGGGAAGGGAGAGATGGAGAGAAAATTTGGAACTTAGAATCTTGTGAATGTGAATCTTGAAAACTAAAAATCAATCAATCAATTAATTAATTTTTAAAAAAGAAAGATCCCAAAAGGAATACTCCAGGGAATGTTGTAGCCATATTCCAGAATTCCCAGGTCAAGGAGAAAATATTGCAAGCTGCCAGAAAGAAACAATTTGAGTACTTTGGAAAAGCAATCTGCATAACACAAAATTTAGCTGCTTCTACATTAGGGAGTCAAAGGGCTTGGAATATGTCAGAATAACTTGGAATTTTTAAAATCAAGAATCACCTACCCAACAAAACTGAGTGACTGAAGGGGAAAATGAGCATTTAATCATATAGAGGACTTTCAAATATTCTTGTTGAAAAAAATCAGATTTGAATAGAAAATTTTATTTTCAAGTACAAGAATCAAGAGAAACATGAAAACGTAAACAGGAAAGAGAAATGATAAGTCATTTATTCAAGTTGAACTGTTTACATTCCTACATAGAAATATGATATTTGTACCTCATGAGACCTTTCTAATATTAGGGTAGTTGGAGGAAAGATAGATGATATAGATAGATATAGATAGATGAGAGAGAGAGAGAGAGAGATAAATGGATAGGTAACACAGGGTCAGTTGAATATGAAAGGATGATATCTAAAAAATAAAATTAAGAGGTGAAAGAGGAATATATTGAGAGAAGGCAAAAGGGAGAGATAGAATGCGGTAAATTATCTCTCATAAAAGAGGCAGGATAAAGGTTTCACAATGGAGTGGAAGAGGATGCAGGTGATAAAGAATGAGTGAACCTTATTCTTATTGTATTTGGCTTAAAGAGAGAATAACATACACACTCAAATGGGTATCTTACCCTACAGGAAAGTAAGGGAGAAAAGGATGGGGGGTGGGAGAATGATAGAAGGGAGGGCGAATTAGGAGAGAGGGTAGTCAGAAGCAAACAAATTAGAAAAGGAGTAGGGTCAAAGGAGAAAATAGAATGTGTGGGGCAGTATAGAATGGAGAGAAATGTAGTTAGTTTTTCACAACATGACTACTATGTAAGTGTTTTGCATAACTATACATGTGTAACCTATGTTGAATTGCTTGCCTTCTCAATGCAGGTGGGCGAGGAAGGAAGCAGGGAGAGACTGTGGAACTCAAAGTTATACAAATAAATGTTAAAAATTGTTTTTACATGAACTGGGAAACATGATATACAGGAAATGGGGTATAAAAATCTATCTTGCCCTATAAGAAAGTTAGGGGGAAGGGGATAAGGGGGGTGATAGAAAGGAGGGCAGACTGGGGGAAGGTATAATCAGAATGCATGTCATCTTAGGGTGGAGAGAGGGGAGAGATGTGGAGAAAATTGGGAATTCAAAATACTGTGGAAATATATGTTGAAAATTAAAAATTAATAAGGAGGAAAAATACATCTTCCCCTTATTTAGATACCTTATTAGTCTATTGGCCCATTAGCATTGGAGACAAAATAGTATGAATTGTTTCGTTTAATTAATTGGTAATATTCATTTTCAGACAAAAGGCTAACAAACTAGGTAAAGTCTCACACTGATCAATAAATTAAGAAACTAACCCAGTGTTGACCCTGCTCTGTTAACCCTAGTTAATACTTATTTAATGTTGGCTGTCAATCAGAGTAATTTATTGTATTAATAATATATAGGTGAGCCTGGCAAAGTGATAAATGAGATTTGTGTTTGTTTTCCTCAAAAAAAAAAAAAAAACTATTAGAACTCCTAATGTTTCACAAGGCCTAAGGGACAGTTAAATAAACCAAAACTTTCACCTCTTTCAGTATCTATATATACTACAGATTTTCTTTCACCTGCTAAAAACTCTACCAGAAAATGTAGCTAAAATGTAACAACTACTGGAAGTGAGAATTTAAAAGGTTTTACATTCCTGATTATTCCTTTTCTGCTGCTTTTACACTTCTACTTTTTGGCTTGAGTCAAAAGAGCTGATAGAATTGAATCAATTTTTTAAAAATGAAATTACATTCACTAAATATTTATTGAGAATTTAGTATGTGTAAGAGTTCTAAGTTTGTCATTCCCTAGTAGGGTTAAAAGTAAGTTACACAGGGGATGAAGCCAAGACTGTGGAGTCAAGGCAGCATTCTACCTGAACTCCCCCAGCATTTCCCTCTAAACATTTTTTGTGTCAAATAAAATTCTAAGTGGCAGAACCAATAAAAATCCAATTGAATCATTTTTCTAACCCAGAACAATTTTGTAACACAGGAAAAGAGGTCTATGAACATAGGTGGGGCTAACTGGGACCACTGAGAGGCAGAAGCCACGTGGACTGTGGGCTTTGGAGGTATCAGTAAATGTTTCAGCAGCAGTACAAGCTATACCAAGAGCACACAGTACCCAGACATGGTAAGGGAATTGAACATTTGGTCTCTTGTTGCAATGGATACAGGAATAAGGATGATTTGATTACTCCAGTGAACATTACCCAGTTGTGGGTTTCAGTTCCAGGGCAGTGAGGAGCATTTGCCTATAGCAGCAGGTGTCCTACCTGGGTATAGGTCTCAGTTTCAGAAAAAAGTTGTGATCACCAGGGACCAGGGGCCCTACCTGGGTGAGCACAAACCAGGAAAACTGTGACCACATGTCTACTCATATTATAAAACTTTGAAAGCACCAAAAACTTGTAGACCTCTAGAACTATTCATGAATAGTGAGGCATTAAAGCCTGAAGTCCAAGATAATCACCTTCTCCCAACCCTAGATATGCAGAACCATAGTCTAATAAAAAATTCGAAAGTCAAGAAATAGGATGAAAGAATGAATAAATACCAAAAAAAGAACCTTACCAAGAAAAAGTTACTATGGTCATGACCAGACTCAAGATACAAATTTAGACGATGATGACATGAAAATACCTACAAGCAAAGCCTCAAAGAAAAAAATGTAGATTGGAAACAAACACAGCAAAAACTCCTAGAACTAAATAAAGATTTAAAAAATAGCAAAATTGATTTTAAAAATAAAATAAGAATGATAGAAAAAAATTGCAAGGTAAATAAGAGCAATGCAAGAAAATTAGGAAAGAGCATTAACAGCATGGTAAAAGAGGTTCCAAAAGAGAAGTATATAATTATTCATGGAAGTAAATAATTCCTTAAAAAATTAAATTTGTCAGATGGGGCTAAATATTTTAAAATTGAAGAAAATGTCAACTATCTCATAGGAAGAAAAACTGACCTAGAAATTAGATTGAGGAGAAATAACTTAAGAATTACTAGACTATTTGAAATCCATGATGATAAAAAGAGGCTAGATATTATATTTCAAGAAATTATAAAGGAAAATTGTCTGGATGTCTTAGAACCACAGGGAAAAATTGAAATTGAAAAAATGCACTATCTTCTGAAAAAGATATCAAAGTAAAAACTCCCAGGGATATCATAGCCAAATTCCAGAGCTCTCAGGTCAAGGAGAAAAAATTGCAAATAGCAGGAAAGAAATAATTCAAATATAGAGCCACAGTCAGGATCACATAATTTAGTAGCTACCACTAAAAAGAACTGGAGAGGATGGGCTACAATATTCTGAAAGACAAAGGAGCAGGATAACAACCAAGAATAACCTATCCAGTAAAACTGAGTTTATTCCTTAAGAGGGAAAACGGATATTTAAGGAAGTAAAACATGGGAGGGCAGACTCAAGTGGAAAACTATAGGGCAAGAAGGAGTAATGACAAGACTAGCTAATTAAGATGGCTACAAATGGACAGTAAAGAGAAGGGCTAAACATTCTAAATAAAGGAATTCATACATGACCTACATATATGTTTTGTGTATATTATATAACAATGTGGGCATATATGTAAGTATACATATATGTATATATTATATATATATACTATGTATATTTGTACGTTTATATTTATACTGATATATCCGGATTATGTGATGCATATATATGGATATACATATACATGTATGTAAAACATAAATTCATGTATGTGTATATGCATATATTATATGCATATATATCTGCTATATTTTTTTATGTGTGTGTTACTTAGTTAGCAGTTGTTTGATGTTTAGGGGTTTTTTGTGTATTTTCTTTTTCACGCAGGCACAATGAAGGGCTCTGCAGTTTGAGCTTCTGGCTCTATAAAATTTCTTTCTCTGGCAGGTAGTTGAAGAACTCCAAATTCAACATGTATTTATTTGGTACTATGAAACTTCTGGTCACCCTATGGAAGAATGTGTCTACACTGACTGAGTCTAACATTAGTCTACTGAAATTCAACCATGCTCAAGTCAACAGATTCCTGGGTCGAGAACTTGCAGAGCTCAGATTAGGAGGGCAGGAAACAGACTTTGCCCTAGATCACACAATTTTGGAAGTGAAATTGAAAATTGTGAGTTCTCAGCCTAGAGCTATGAAAGCAGCAGAAAGACCTAAAAGGAGACCACAGACCAGACATTTCTCACACTCAGCTCCAGAAGTGTACAGAACTCAGCAACAATTTCAACGTCAAATAGGCTGGAACAAACAAAATCTAGCCACAAAAACAATTAATACAGTCATAGAGAAGTTCCACACAAACTCAGAAGAATATCTTCATTTGGAAAATATCAAAAATGGTAACTGAACACAAGCCCATAAAGAATTCATAGAAGAAGCAATCAATAAGTTATAAAGCAAGAAAAATATTTTTCAAAATTTCAAATGAGAGTAGTGATGTAAAAAACCAGAAAAATAAATTAGTTATCTTCAAAAGAAGTTATGAAAAGAAAGTTAATAGCTTGGTAAAAGAGGTACAAAATTTTCCTGAACATAATAGCTTCTTGAAAAGTATAACTGATCAAATAGAAGCTAATGACTATATGAGACATCAAGATTTTTTTAAGTCAAAAGATAGAAAACAAAGTGAACTATCTGTCCCAGAAAAATGGATTGAAGAGAAATAATTTGAGAATCATTTAACTATCTGAAATCCATGAATAAAGGCCTAGGTTGTTATCCATCCTCAAAGAGGACCAAAGTAGCATCACTGTGTTTGGGTCAAGGAACACTGTGTCCAACTATGGCTGATTAGACCAATATGAGTTCAGAATGCTCTACTACAGATCAGGCCCAAATAGTCCATATGCACATTTAAAGTGGTGATGTCTTTAGATTTGCACATTTCTTAATTCTTTTGAGCTACTGTAATTCTGTTTTGCTCAAAAAGTACATTGCCTTCTTGGATGCAGGCTAAACCATGTTGGATGGACCTGTGACAATGTCTTTCTTGTTTTGAAATAATTCCAAAGTTTTTCAGAGGGTGTCCTTATATCACTTCTTCTGGCCTCCATGTAAGTGCTTCCCATGTGTGAGTTCTGCATACAACAGTTTTTAGTCAAGCACACTTTGGGCATTTAAACAACATGGCCAGCCCATCTGACTTGCACTCTGTGAAAAGTAGAATTTGAATGGTGGGCAGTTCACCTCAAGAAAGGACCTGAGTATCCAGTGCCTTTTCTTTTCAGATGATCTTCAAAATCTTCCTAAGACAATTAGAATGGAAATGATTCAGTTTCCTGACATGGGTCTGGGATACTATTCAGGTTTCATGGGCATACAGCAATGAAGTCAGCGCAAGAGCTCTGTAGACCTTCAGTTTACTAGGCATTATAATACCTCTTCTCTCACACACTTTCCTTCAGAGTCCACCAAATACCGAGCTAGCTCTGGCACTGCACACATCAGCCTCTTCATCTATATGTACATTCTTGGAGGGCATACTGCCAAGTACGTGAACTTATCCATAGCATTCAAAATTTATCAATTGGCTATAACCAATGGTTTTACATATAGATGGTGTGGTGCAGGTTGGTGAAGAACCTCTGTTTTCTTAGTTCTAACTGTTAGGTCAAAACTAGCACAAGCAATAGAGAATCAACCCATGCTTTGTTGCATCTCAGCCTCAAAGGTTTCACTGAGTGCACAATCATCTGCAAATAAAAACTCATGCACCATCTCTCCCTTCTCTTTAGTCCTGGCTTGTAGCCTTTTCGAGTTAAATTAATTTACTATCAGTGTGATACCTGATGTTGATGTCATTTTCATTCTTGTTGAAGATATCTGAAAATATAGCAGAAAATATCATGCTAAAAAGAATGGGAGCAGGCACAGTAGACATTATGATTCAAGACATTATTAAAGGAAATCATCCAGATATCTTAGTACCAGAAGACAAAGTGGAAAATGAAAGAATCTCTTGACCTGAAACACAAACAAGCCAATAAACAAAATGTAAACTCCCAGGAATAGGATAACCAAAATCTAGAACTTCCAGTAGAAATATAAAAGAAAAACATGTTCATTGCCTTTCAGCTTATGCTCTCTTGAGATATATTCTAAATTAGAGTGGTCCTCAGACTACAAAAAATACAATCTGCCCCAATGCCTTTATGTGAAGACTCTCTAGCTTGGTTGGGAATGCCACAACATGGGTTCAGCAAACATATCATTCAAGAACCTTAGGCCACCTGCAAACCACATAGAGCAAGAAATAATACAGCTTAAAAATCAAGAAAGCAGGAGACAAGAAAAATTTACTCCAATATTTTCTTTGTTTCTATCACTATAGTAAATTTAATTAGGCATTGCTAGTCATGGGCATTTCAAGATGACCCATTTAGCATTTTCACTATTAAAATATACATCTAGAAAATTTCCATCCCAGTCAGAAATCCTAAAGGTATAAAACTGATTTTTAACAAATGACAATCTATAACTTTTGAAATTCTTAAGGCATTTCAGCATACATTAAAAAGTGGGGGATTAGGGGCCTAAAGTCACAAAAACTTAGCTTCCTGAGTAGAAATCTGGCCTCAGACACTTGCTAGCTATGTGAACAAAGGCAAGTCACTTAACCTGGTTTGCCCATTTCCTCATCTATAAAATGAGCTGGAGAGGAAAATGGTAAACCACTCTAGTATTTTTGTCAAGAAAACTTCAGCTGGGATCATGAAGAGTTAGGAATGAAACAACTCAACAGTAACAACAACATTAAAAGAATACTTTCACAATTAAAAGAATCAAAAGTAGTATAAATGAGTCAGTCAGTTAAAAACAATTAATTAAACACCTACTATGTTTGAGGCACTGTGCTAAGTACCAGAGTTCCAAAGAAAAGTAAAAATATGATACATACCCTCAAGGAAATCACATTTTAGTGAAGGACATGACTCTCAAATTTCTATGTATGTATAGAGAGTGAATAATTATAACAGTGGTAAACTGAAGTCTGCAAAAAATCTCTGAGCTTCATTGTTATGGAGAACTACATTGATGATTAGCTCTCCACCATAAATCCAATGGCACTTGAGAAGTATGCAAGATTCTCCCATAGTACAGCTAATCTGCTGCTAGGTAGTGTTTTGCTTGTTGTTCAGTTGTAACCAGCTCTTTGTGATCCCATCTGGGTCCTTCCAGTATCTTGGTAAAATACTGGAGTAGTTTGGTATTTCCTTCTCCAACTCATTTTACAGATGAGGAAACTAAGGCAAACTAAATTAAGTGACTTGCCAAGTGTGGACACTAAGTGTCTGACACCAGATTTGAACTCAGGTATTCCTGACTCCAGGCTTGGTGCTCTATCCACTGTGCCACCTTCTTCCTTAGTGTTTTAGGTAGACCCTTACTTTTCTTACACTTTACAAATGAAAAATTTAAGAGCAGACACCTCATCACTGGCTGCTCACCTAGAATTCATCATTGTCTTCAGAATCTCATCTTCCTGCAAGATCAAATCCATGCTGACACTCACACAACCTCAGCACTCCCTGCCTTTAAGTGGACCTCTCTCTTCCTCTTATTGGAGAGAGTAGAGAGAGTACATCAGAGAGATTCTCCTAGATACTTTGTTTAAGGAGAGAGCCTGAGATACAAAACTCATCATTTACAAACTGGCTTCAGGAATTAACCATTTCCTACACTGAGGTACCCTTCTTCCAATCCCACACTCCCCCACTTTCAGGTTCTTTTTATATTGTCTTACTTTATTATTTTGTGAGCAGCTTGAGAAAAGGAACCATCTTTTACTTTTCTTTATATCCCTGGTGATCAGCATAGTAATTAGCACATAGTGGGAGCTTAATGAATGTTTTTCAGCTCTGATTTTGTGATACTGACTAAATGATGAAATTAGCAGGATTCACATGAAAACTGTCCATCCTGGAATCAGAAATTGTAAATCTAGGAATGGTTACTAGTCTAGCAACTTGCCTCAAAATATCCATTTAAGTCAGCCTCCTAAAGTTGGAGAAATCACATGATGGACACCTAGTCCAACAGCCTTCCCTTGCCTGGATGCTTTGGCTAAAACATGAAAAATCTGATGGTTGTATGTTTCTACCTACCAGCAAAGGTACTTATTGCCATTTCCATTGAAATTAAGGAAGTGCAGATGATCTCCTTGATGTGTAGTGATCATAACAGGAAAGTGGGAAATATATTTTGTGTCACAAAGACAGCATTCTTGAAGAAGGCCTTTGAGTGTGTGAACAAATTATTCCCCACAATGACCCAGATTGGGACCATTGCATGAATCACTGCCCCATTTCTGAGCCTCCACCAGAAGAGGAAATAAAGTACAATGTTTCTTCAAACTAGTATCTTAAAATAAGATTTGTTTCATTTTTGGCAGAAAACCTTAGGAAAGCACCTGTACTTTCAGAGAAGATGAACATAGTTTGCACTTTCAACAGCTGTTGAAGTCATTCTCAAAAAAAAAAAAAACCCAAAAAACCAAAACACAAACCTTTGGCTCAAAAGTGAACTATAATGCCTGTGACAAATTTTGACTGATTGCTTAGGCCCTGAAGAACCAAAACATGGAATCCAAACATGTTAGGCATCGTAGGACAGAGCTCTTGGTGGCCTTGCCATTACCACTATACATATCACATATTGCTTCTTCTTACTCATCAAATTCCTTTGTCCTTCTCACATTCCCTTTTTGCTCCCTTTTCTTCCTTCCCCTCCCTCACTTAGCCTTCATGACCCCACTGATGTTACTTGGTCGCGTATGTAGACTTGGTAAGTAAAACACAGTGCTGACTCATGTTCTAGCAATTAAGTAAAGACGCTTTCATGACCACCACTGCTGCCAAATGGAAAGACCACAAAATAGTCTTCATGCTAGTTGGTTCCTGTACTTTTTCTCTAAATATATTCACTGGCACTTAGGACCTGCTTCAGATAAGAGCAAAAAGATTTTACTTAAGTCAAAATTTAGAAATATTGCTTCATAGTTGCCAATAGGCAAATGAGAAGACAGAGGAAACTGTCTGATTAACAACCAGATTGAACAAGCATGTAACATCATGAAATATTCGGGTATATTCTTCTATGGAAATTAGAGGATCTGTTCCAAATCAGCTTTGAAATAATAGCATTTTTAATAGAAAGAATCATAGAGTCAGCCTTTTTCCCAGGAGTCTTCTGGCCTCATTCATCTCAAAATCATGTTTACTTTAAGTGATTTAAATTAAAGTAAGAGTTTCTGAACTTCATGAGCATGTAGATAATGCACTGAGCCCCAAATTGCCTTTCAATATTTATAAGCCAGTTAAAGTTGCAGTATACCATGTTATTATTGATGTAACTGGGCATGATATACCATAACATTAACGCAAGAGGGATAGAAAGATCAAGCTCAGTTATGCACACTTAAAGACAGTAAAATTTTTCCATAGTTCTGCGTGATTTTTTTCCCTTTCTCAAGTTTTCATATCAGCTAGAGGGAGAATCATAGCCTCTGGGCTCTATCCTGTACTCTGACAGCCAGGGAAAGGGGAGTCCCATAGGATTTTTTGTGGTAGTTAGACTTCAAGATAATCACATGCTCTTCGTCATGGCTTCCAGGGGTATTGAAGTGGCTTTGCCATATCTCTCCAGGCCTATAAATTGACCTTTGAATACTCTACTGCTTTGAGATTGGTGTCACTGTTCAGATTTCTGTCCTATTTCTACATTGAGTGCTTTAGATATAATTGTTAAAAGAAACTATCATATCTCTGATGGAGACAATCCAAGATGATCTGTCTCCTTAATGTCTTTCCTAGCTATGTCCTGGATCAGCCCAGTATAACCAAAAAAATATTACATCTGACCCTCAACACACCTAGCTTAAGTCACTTGGCTAAAAAGAAATCTGTTGTCAACTACCAGAGTCCTTGTATGATGCTCATCATAGCGAATGTCACAAAGTGAAGAGGTACCATTTCTAATGAACTGAGATCTCAGGGCAGGGTTGCCAAATGTAGCTCATTATGGGCCAGTGTACTGTGTTCCTTACTACTAGCTATACTATTAGCCCCAATAAGACACTTCATATATGCACCTCAATGGTTGCCAGGGGGATCTGGCCATGATTTGTGACAAGAAAGGGTCACATATTTCACTACCTCTGAAAGCACACATAAAAAGGCATGTCTTTATGACAAAAAGTGAATAGTGCCATTTTCAGATTTACAGAATTATCAAGTTAGAATTGTCATTTTTTTCCAATTACAATAATAGCTAAAATTTAGGTAGCATTTATACTGTATTCCAGGAACTATTTTAAGCACAAACAGAGGTTAGGTGTCTTGCCCAGGATCACACATCTACTAAGTATAAGGGGTCAAATTTGAACTCAGATCTTTCTGACACAAGGTCTGGCACTCTATCCACTATACCATCTAAGTGTAAATTATACTAACTTTCAATCCTTGTGTTTCAGGTCTTCAAAAATGGAGATTTTTATCTTGTCCCTTGATGCCAATCTGGTTACCTATATGAATACCAGGGACAGGGGAGAAGAATGTATTTTTCCCAATAAGTAAAGAAGACAACAGTTTTAATTTCTTATTTCTAAATGTGATATACTTCAATAAAAGACTTTTTAAAAAATATTTTTATTTATGATTTGGTCAGTGTAGGGAACTCCTGCTGTGAATAAATCACAATTGCAGATACACAACTCCTTTGTCAGTGATACTCTTAGAGGACTTCTGGTAACTCTGAGAGGAGGCGGCTTGTATACCATCCCAGTTAGAGTTACATCAGCAGCAAGACATGACCCCAGGTTTTCCTAACAACATGCTTGACCTTCTATTTTTCCTGTATGTTGTATCCAGTCATGTTGTTTTACTGTCCTTCGCTTCCAAAAAAAACCTTGTATTCTACTTCTCCTGTCATGCCTATCCAATTCTCCTTCAGCTTACAATACCTTACAACTTCAAGAATTTTCATTTCTACCAATTTCAAACATTTTTCATGCCAGACAAGATGAATGTTGCTAGAAGCTGTTTAAAACAGTTGAAATTCTGGTTAGAGAGCTTGAACACACCATCCCCATCCCCATTTCACGTTCTGTCGAGGTATTAAAAATGTGTTCTGATTTTAAATTATCTCCTATTCGTGCAATAAATATTTAATTAATTACCCACTACTTGTGTAGCAGTGTTCTGGGTTCTCTGGGATACATACATTAACTTAAAACTTAATAGGACATTATACACACCATTTTCAATTATATTTTAACTGGGATTTCCAAATTCATAGGTTCATTTACCAATGGAGATTGGCAATTTCTTGGCAAATAGCTTTAGAGTTATCTGGGCATGGTGAGTTTAAGTGTCTTGCCCCAGGTTCATATAGCCAGTAGATATCAAAGGTAGAACTGGAAAGCAGACCTTTCTGGTTCCAAGGCCAGCTGTTTATCCACTTCTACTTTTTGCAGTAACAGAACCTCAGGAAAAAATTGCAAAGCATACAAAATGGAAATAATTCCAGGATGATGTGCTTAGCTGGAGATTAGACATTTCCAAAGGGAAAGAGACTGCCAAATGAACCTGAATAGTTGAAATATGTAAAAGCATTATAGCTTATTTAAAGTAGATTAGCAAATGTAATAGCTTAACCCTGGGCAAGAGAAACACTAGGGTGGCCTGTTATCCATAGATATATGGAGGAAGATATGAATTACAAGGTATTTCATCTTTGAAGTGTTATTTCCATCATTGTCAAAGTAGGAGGAGGGTGTAAGCTACACAAATCATGTCAAACTCAAATAGAAATAGGAGCCATTAATCCTACCCAAGTATCCCAGTTGATCACATGTTGACTTCATTATAAAATGTGATATCTATAGTTTATCCAATTTTTATTTATTATATTATTTCCATATTTTAATCTGGTTTGTCCCACACTTGGGAGTTTGTGACCAAGTGAAAGAGCAAAGGAATAAGGGATTTTAATTGGCTTCCTCACATATACGAAATTCTAGGAAATGCTATTAATGATTGAGAAGTCTGTGCCTTCTTTCTAGGCATTTGCTAACCCTGCATTTCTTTTTCCTTCTCCAAACTTTTTCCTCCATTCCAAAGACATACCTTCTTCATTTATGTCATATGCAAAGACTCAGAAATCTCTTAGGCATTCAGGATTCATGTCTCCCTTTGAATATGCAGCAAGCTGCATTAAAAGTCTGTCCTCCAGGGAAATGCCCAATCCACCAAGGGGAAGAGAGGAGATGGGTTACAAATGCAAAACAGTGGAAATGTGATAAGACAGATGAAAATCAATTCATATCTTCCTACAGCTCCATATCCAGGGCAAAGATGTTAAATTATAAACTACATGAAATGGAAAACTCACAGCCAAAGGGTAATGTATATTTCAAGCTGGAAAGAGGGTGAGAAACACTGATTTTACTTTAATTTGTCAAGAAAAACCTAGATAAAAATGTAAAATCATTTGAACTACTTCTCTCCTCAGGTAATGACTCTTTGGTACCCTCTCTTCTCATTGGCTTCAATGAAAAGGAGATACAATTTAGAGATTGAGAGTCCCATGCTTGAGTAGTAGTGGGGTGTTGCTGAAGACATCTAATAAGCAGGTTTCCAAATTCAAAGACTTTGTTTTGCCTCCCTGTCAGTCAATTACTTTTCAAGAATACTAATCTCAACAGAAACTATGAAAAAGGTCAGAAAGTCCTTTGCCCTTATTATATGTTTAACATTCTCTCTCAATTAATAGTAAGCCATTATTTGAGAGAATTAATACTCAGGCAATATTAAGTTATCATTGAAGATTATGATTCAAAATTACTGCTTCAAAGTATAATCCTATCTTATCCATGGGAAATCAGAATAAAATTATGTGTGTATGTATTTCTAAACATAGACAGGTATATGCATCCCCATATAAATATATATACATATGTGTATATATGTCTATGTAAGTATGTGTGTCTGTGTGTGTGTGTCTGTGTGTGTGTGTATGTGTATATAATAGCAACATGGTGTAGTGAGTGAAGATCTCGGAGTCAGGGAAATCTATATTTAAATTGTAACTTGCTGGTTGTATTAACCGAAGTAAATCACTTATCATCACTGAAACTCAATTTCCTCTTCTGTAATATGGAGATTATAATAATCACTTCTGACTCTGATTTTGCTCTGAAGATAAAATCAGATATTTTCAAAATACTGTTCAAACCTTAAAATGTTACATAAACATGAGCTAAGAGTGATTATATGTGAGTATAACTAGAAAGAAATAGACAGATAGATATATAGTTATAAAAATAGATGATGGAGAGATGTAATAGATATTTCAAAAATTCCTCTTCTGACCAGCCACCACGGGGTATCTATGATCCTGGTTTTTCCAAGGCAATACTAGCTGAATTCAAGTTCTAACATGCTGTACTAAGTGGGAAAGGTTGAAGAAAAATCCCAGGACCTGCTAGTCAAAGATAAAGCTAATTTGGAGGTGCTCCATTTTTCTTGCCCCAGCAACTCAAATTGACCAACTCCTAAGGTACAAAGGAGTTCAAATCTGAAGCAATGGAGGAACCACACATGCTGACAAGACTAAAGATTATTGAAGTAGTGAGATATTGAGGTGAGCACTTCTCTTCTTTCATGTTTCCTTTGTGACAAAATAGATAATGTCATTTATAGCTCAGGGAATACTTACACAAGGGTTAACTCATTCTTAACTCCTTCCCTCAGATTCTATTAGCTGTGCTAACTTTGAAGGTTATTTATGACTAAATCCTGCTTAGGTTAAGGTATTTAAATCCCGTATGAATGCGCTTCTAATTAAACAGTCAAATGTATTTATGTTATGTATATATATACATATATGTATATGTATTTTCTTTAAATCATATATGTCAGTCTGCAAATAAAATATTTTGTCAACTTGTGAAAAGTGTCATGGTCTTATGTAAAGCTTTATGCTTCCACTTTGTTGTGTAGCCAACTAACTTCACTTGCTACAGCTGAACACTGAAGCAAGCTAGTTCAAATAAGGCCTTTAAATGCCACTGCTATTGATATACACAGAGTTGATCAATTCTTGTGCTGACAACCTCATCAGTCCCTGAATTAGAGAAAGAAAATACATTCTTACTAAACAAGTGATAGAAAACAGAGAGAATGGTCATTTGGGGGTCTTTTAAGTGCTTATAGCGAATTTATTAGATGATACCCATTGTGGGTAGCAAGATGGGACAGTGGCCAGAGTACCAGGCCTGAGTTCAAATGCAGCCTCAGATACTCACTAGCTACATGACCCAAGTCAATTTAATCTTGTTTGCCTCAGGATTCTCATCTTTAAAATGAGCTGAAAAAGAAAATGGCAAATTATTCTACTATCTTTTCCAAGAACACCCCAAAGGAGTCACAAAGAGTAAGGAACAATTTAAAAATTACTCAATAAAAATAACTGTTGGCTAAAACGTTTCTTCATTGTTGTCATTTATTTTTGATAATAAAAAATGGAATAGTTGAAAAAGAAAGATAATATTAAAAACTGGAAGGGGGAAAGAAGTTAAAAGTGGAGAGTGAAGGATATACTCAAGTACTCTCAATTTATGAATATCCCTTGAAAAAAAAAATGGCCTTTTCTCAGTCCTCATTCTTCTTGACCTCTCTTCAGACTTTGACATTGTAGATCAGCCTCTTCTCCCTAACATTCTCTTCTCTAGAGGTTTTCAGGGCACAATTCTCTCCTGGTTCTTTTTCTAGTTATCTGACTCAAAAGGAGTGTGCAGGTCTTGCATGCTAATTATGGGTGTCTCGAAGTGCTCTGTCCTTGACTCTGTTCTCTTTCCCCTCCATATTATTTTACTTGGTGAAGTCACCAGTACCCATTGATCCATTGATCAGTTCTGTGCTCTCACTTCTCTCTTATATAACTCTACCTTTCCTGATGATGTCTGGTCTCACATTTCCAACTGACTTTTACACACTTGGAACTAGCTATTCCTTATCCATATCAAACTCAATACATCCGAAACTTAGTTCATCATCTTTCCCCTAAAACTGTCTCCACTTCCAAACATTCCTATGCTTATTAAGGGTCCTACTATCCTCCTAGTCACTCAGACTCACAAGTTCAGTGTCATTGACTTCCCACTCTCTCTCACCTCACCATATCTAATTTGTTGTCAAGACCTGTAGAATACCCTTCTCTTCTACGATACTGCCCCATAGTCTGATGTAGGCACTCATTTCCTCAAGCCAGATTATTGCAATAGATTGTAGATTGTTTACTCTAAGTGTCTCCACATTCTAAACCAAACTCCACTCAGCAACCAAAATGATTTTCCTAAAGCACAGGTTCAACCATTTTATACACCAGTCCCCACCCAATAAATTTCAGTAGTTCACCAGAACCTCCAGCATCAAATATAAAATCTTCGATTTCACATTCAAAGCTCTTCAAAAGCTAGTCTCCTCTTGCCTCCAATTTTCTTGCACCTTACGCTACCCTCCACACATGTTTTGATATTGCAACACTGAACTCCTTGCTATTCCTCAGACAAGATATTCATCTCCCAGCTTTGGGCATATTCTTTTTTTTTTAATTCTTACATTTTGTATGTGTTTATACACACACACACATATATATTCATAACCAGGCAGCCATACATATGCCACCACAACACCCTCCAAAAAAGTTTTAAAATAAATAAAGGCCTTATTTTAAATTGTAGTCAAGTAAAGCAATTTCTATATTGCCCATGTCTTCAAAAAAGAAATTTTATACATATGTATATATGTATATATATATATCCCCATTTGCCTTCTGAGACTTTACCTTTCCATCAGGAGGAGGATAGCATGTTTTAGCATTAAAGTGTGTTGATCATTATGCAGATCAGAGTCAGTAGTTCAAAGTTTTTTCTTTTTTTTTTTTAACCATATTATTGTTATTGTACTGTTCTCTTGGTTCTTTTGGTTTCGTTCTGAATCAGTTCTTACAAGTTTTCTCAGGTTTCACAATTTCTTTTAGCATGATAGCATTTTGCCACTTTTATATAACATCATTTGTTCAACCATGCTTCAATTTATGAGCACTCCCTCAAATTTCAATCTTTTGCCACCATATAAAGAGCTATAAATGTTTTTGTATATCCTTCATTGGAGTTGTTTTTAAAAACTAATGTCTCCCTTAATTTTTCCCTCCCTTAATTTCCCTTCCTCCTTATTCCCTTTCCCTCCTATTTCCTTATTGAGTGAAATGTATTTTTCTGTCCAACTGTGGGTATGTGTATGTAATCTTCCATCCTTTAATCAGTTCAGATGAAAATGGAGTTCCATACCTGTGTTCTTTGTATAGATTTCTGCTTCTGATCTTCTGTGAAAGATTCATGAGTTATAAATATCAGCTTTCCATGTAGGAATTTAAACAATTCAACTTGAATAAGTCCCTTACGATTTCTCTTTCCTGTTGTTTACCTTTTCATGCTTCTGTTGATTCTTGTTGAAAGTCAAATTTTTGATTCCGTTCTGGTCTTTTCATCAAGAAATGTTTGAAAGCCCTCTATTTCATTGAATGCCCATTTTCTTCCTAAAGTATTATACTCAGTTTTTCTGGGTAGGTGATTCTTGGTTTTGATCCTAGCTCCTTTCACCTCTGGAATATCACATTCCAAGTCTGCTGATCCCTTAATATAGAAGCTCTTAGATCTTGTGTTTAAATTTGGGCAGATAAAGCATTTGTCCAATCTGAATCTAATCACCATCATTCGTAGAGAGAGAATCTAAGTAGACAGGGACTGGGAATGGTTGTGTTATGTCTTGCTTGATAATCAAGAGCAAAATGGAAGGCAGGGAAGGTATACATTGGGAGGCAGAGGGAGAAAAAAGAAGCTTAGGGAAAATATCTCAAGCACTCTTGGGGATTGGGAGAATGGAGAGATGGGCAAAACATTTGGAACTCAAAACTTTGCAGAAATGAGTGTTGACTGAAACAAATAAATTAATATTAAAATAAAAAATAATTTATCCTAATAAAATTTCTTCTCATTATTCATTCATGCTGAACTTGTTTATGTTTCTCTTAATTCCTGTTTTGGAACTGCACATTTTTAAAGCATTTCTGGTTTTTCATCAGGAATTATTGGAAGTTTTCTATTTCAATAAAGTCCTAACCCCCTCCCATACAGTTTTATACTCAGTTTTGCTGAGCTATTTTTTGATATAAGCTTATATCCTTTTCCTTCTATAATATTTTAATCCAAGTCCTCTTCTCCTGTATGATGGTACTTGCTGAAATATTTTGTAATTCTGACTGGGCTCCTCAGCATTTTCTTTCATTCTGGCTGATTGCAATATTTTGTTCTTTGTCTCAGATGCTCTCAATTTTGGCTAAATGTTCCTGGGAATTTTCATTTTGGGGTCTTTTTTATTTATTTTTATTTTTTGAAATTTATTTATTTCCTTTTGTTTTCAAAATTCATTTCCACAAGATTTGGAGTTCCAAATTTTCACCCCATCTCTCCCCTCCCTCACCCCAAAACATCATGCATTCTGATTGCCCCTTCCCCTCATCTGCCCGTCCTTCTATCATACCCCTCCCTTCTCTTATCCCCATCTTCTCTCTTTTCTTGTAGGGAAAGATGGATTTCTATACCCAATTACCTGTATTTCTTATTTTCCAGTTGCATGGAAAAACAATTCTCAGCATTCATTCCTTAAACTTGGAGTTCCAACTTTTTTCCCTTCCTCCCTCTGCACCCATCCCCACTGAGAAGGCAAGAAATTCAATATAGGTTATATATGTGCAGTTTTGCTAAAGACTTTCATGATAGTCATGTTGGGAAAAGCTAACTATATTTTCCTCAATCTTATCCTGCCCCTTTTTTATTCTGTTCTCTCTTTAAACCTTGTCCTTTCCCAAAAGTGTTTGCTTCTAATTCCTCCCTCCTCCCATTTGCCCTCCCTTCTATCATCCCCCCACACCCTACTTATCTCTTTCTCCCCTGCTTTCCTGTAATGTAAGATAGATTTTCATACGAAATTGAGTGGGCATGTTACTCCCTCCTTAAGCCAAATGTGATGAGAGTAATCTTCCCTTTTTCCCTCTCACCTTCCCCTTTTCCCCTCCATTGAAAAAACTTTTTTTGGTCTTTTTTTATGAGAGACAGTTTCCCCATTCCATTTCCCTCTTTCTCCTCCCAATATATTCCTCTCTCACCCCTTCATTTTATTTTTTAGATAGCATTCTTCCTATTCAACTTACCCTGTGCCCTCTGTATATATATATATATATATATATATATATATATATATATATATATATATATATATATATGTGTGTGTGTGTGTGTGTGTGTGTGTGTGTGTGTGTGTGTGTGTGTGTGTGTGTGTATACATACATACATATATATATATATATATATATATGGAGAGAGAGAGAAAGAGAGGGAGAGAGAGAGAGAGAGAGAGAGAGAGAGAGAGAGAGAGTATAATCCCTCAAACTACCCAAAGTTTCAATAGTTACAAATATTATGTTTCTCTTTTTGGATCTCTTTCAGGAGGTGATTGGTGGATTCTTTCAATATTTATTATACCCTCTGGTTCTAGAATATCAGGGCAGTTTTCCTTGATAATTTCATGAAAGATGATGTCTAGGCTCTTTTTTTGATCATGGTTTTCTGGTAGTCTATCCTGGATCAATTTTCCAGGTCAGTTGTTTATCCAATGAGATATTTTACATTGTCTTCTATTTTTTCATTCTTTTACTTTTGTTTTGCAATTTCTTGCTTTCTCATAAAGTCATTAACTTCCATCTGCTTCATTCTCATTTTTAAAGAACTATTTTCTTCAGTGAGCTTTTGAACCTCATTTTCCATTTGGCTAATTCTGCAGTTTAAAGCATTCTTCTCCTCATTGGCTTTTTGGGCCTCTTTTGCTATTTGAGTTAGTCTATTTTTAAAGGTACTATTTTCTTTAGCATTTTTTTGAGTCTCCTTTAGCAAGCTGCTGACTCCCTCTTCATGATTATCTTGCATCACTCTCATTTCTCTTCCCAATTTTCCCTTAACCTCTCTTACTTGATTTGCAAAATCCTTTTTGAGTTCTTCCATGACCTGAGACCATTGCATATTTATTTTTGAGGCTTTTGATGGAGAGGCCTTGATTTTTATGTTTTCCTCTGATGGTAAGCATTGTTCTTCCTCATCTGAAAGGATGGAAGAAAATACCTGTTCACCAAGAAAGCAACCTTCTGTAGTCTTATTTTTTTCCCTTTTAGGGGCATTTTCCCAGCCAGTTACTTGGCTTTTGAGTCCTTTTTCAAGAGGAGGATATACTCTGGAGACCTGTAAGTTTTCAGTTCCTCCAGTGGGGAAAAATCAAGGGAGACGAGTTTACTCCTCTCCTGGTCTGTGCTCTGGTCTGGGAGCTACCACAAGCTTTTCTGCTCAGGACCTATAAGTAGAAAACCCTTTCTAGAGCCTCTACCAGCTCCTCCAAGCCAGTGCTCCTCCTCACCCCAGAGCTGCCACTCAGAGGTGAGACTCAGATCAGCAGCTCATTTCCCTTCGGAGCTTTAGGCCAACGACGCCAAGCTGTGGTCACCTGGGGCCACCTGGTGTTGGGGCTAGGGTAAGAAGACCCTGCTCCTTTCTCACCCATGTGAAAGAGTTTTCTCACTGACCTTTGAAAATGTCTCTTGCATTTATGGTTTGAAGGATCTGGGAATCACAGCTGCTGCTAGTGGTGCCCTGAAGCCTGCTCTGATCCTGTCCTTGTTGCACCACTTGGTCAAAGCTGGGCTGCACTCTGCTCTGATCCTGGTGTGATAGACCTTTCCTCTTGGCCTTCCAGGCTGCCTTGGGATGAAAATCTCTTTCACTCTGTCATTTTGTGGCTTTTTCTGCTCTAGAATTTGTTTAGAGTCATTTTTTACAGGTATTTTATGGGCTATGGGGGGAGAGCTCTTACAGGTCCTCCTTCTACTTTGCCATCTTGACTCAACTCACTGGGGTTTCTTTTAAAAAGTGAACAATGGGGGAGGAGCCAAGATGGTGGAGTAGAAAGACACACATATGCTAGCTCCTAACCCACAACCCATAAAATGCCTGCAAAGAACTCCCAAGAAATTCTGGAGCAGCAGAAGCCACACAACAACAGAGTGGTGGAGATTTCTGTTCCAGAGAGACCTGAAAAACTGACACCAAAGGTATGTCATGCACTGGACCCAGAACAGAGCCCAGCCCTACCTTGGCCGCACAGCACCGAGGGGAGCAGATCTGAGTAGACTTCAGGGGCAGAATCTCCAGTGGCAGCGTAGGTCCCTCCACCCACAGGCCCAAAGGTCAGTGAGAGGGTCTTCAGCTCCCCAAGAAGGGAGCCGGGTGTCTCCATGACTCAGGCCCCCTCAGGAGACAGCAGCGGAGGCAGCAGGGGACAAGGGCTCCCAAAGCAGGCAGGAGCTCTGATCCATTACTGAAGGTCTCCACGTAGACCCCCTGAGGGAACTGAGCCCCTGTGTAGCAGCCCTGCACCAACCTGAGCAGCTGAACTTAATCTCACACTGAATAACAGCCCCGCCCCCACAGAAAGCTCTGAGGCTGGGAAGCAGCATTTGAATCCTAGCCCTTAAGCCCTAGCTGGGTGGAACTGGAGGCAAGGTGGGTGTGCAGAGGAAACTCAGAAGTCAAGTAACTGGCTGGGAAAATGCCCAGAAAAGGGGGAAAAAAAATAAGACCATGGAAGGTTTCTTTCTTGGGGAACAGGCATCTCCCCCCATCCCTTCAGATGAGGAAGAACAAGGCATACTGCCAGAGGAAGTCAAGGACCCTCCCTCCAAAGGGGACTTAAACTTGGCTCAGGAAATAGAAGACCTTAAAAAACAAGTTAGCAGCTTACTAAAGGAGAACCAAAAAAAAAAAAACGCTGAGGAAAACAGCAGCTTTTAAAAGAGGCTAACTCAATTGGAAGAAGAGGTCCAAAAAGCCAATGAGGAGGAGGGTTTAAAAAGCAGAATTAGCCAAATAGAGGAGAAGATTCAAAAGCTCACTGAACAAAATAATTCGTTGAAAGAGAGAATTGAGTCTAAGGAAAAGAATGACTATGAGTTAAACCAAGAAGTTAGTAAACAAAACCAAAAATTTAAAAAAAATAAAAGATGATGTGAAAGAACTCATTGGAAAAACAGCTGACCTGGAAAATAGATCCAAGAGAAATAATTTAAAAATTATTGGGCTACCTGAAAGCCATGATCAAAAAAAGAGCCTAGACACTATCTTCCATGACATCATCAAGGAAAACTGCCCTGATGTTATAGAATCAGAGGGCAAAATAGATATTGATCAATCGCAAAATAGATATTGATCAATCATCGATCTCCCCCTGAAAGAAACCCAATCAGAGAAACTCCTAGGAATATTGTGGCCAAATTTCAGAGTTCCCAGATCAAGGAGAAAATACTGCAAGCAGCTAGAAAGAAACAATTTGAGTACTATGGAAATATAATCAGGATAACACAGGATCTGGCAGCTTCAACATTAAGGGATCGAAGGGCTTGGAGTAGGATATTTCAAAAGTCAAAGGAACTGAGACTGAAGCCAGGAATCACCTACCCAGCATATCTTAATATAGTACTTCAAGGGAAAAAATGGACATTCAGTGATAGAAACAAATTTGAAGATTTCATGGTGATGAAAAAACCAGATCTGTATTTAGAATTTTGACTTCCCAAGACAAGAATCAAGAGAAGCATGAAAAGGTAAACAGGGAAAAAAATAATAAAAGAATCTCTAAAGCTGAAATGTTTACATTACTCCATGGAAAGAAAATATTTTTAACTCTTGAATCTTTTCTCAGTATTTGGGTAGTTGGAAAGATTATACACACACACTCACACACATACACATAGATAGAGAGTACAGGGTGTGTTATATCAGAAGAGATGATATCCACATATACACAAAAAAAAGAAAACAAAACAAAACAAAACAAAATAAAATAAAAATTAAGGAGTGAAGGAGAAAAATTCCAGGAAGAGAAAGGGAGGAATGGAATGGGATGGGTTATAACTCATAAAAGAGATAAGAAAAATCTTATTCAGTGGAGAAGATAAGGGAGAAGGGGAGGAGGGGAATAAAGCTATTCTCCACACATGTGGCTGAAGGAAGGAATAACATGCTCACTAAATTTCATAGGAAAATTTATATCACACTACAGGAAAGTTGGAGAGGACGCAACAAGTGGAATGAAGGGAATGTTAGAAGGGAGGGCAAATGGGAGAAAGGAGTCATTAGAAATAAACACTTTCGAGAAGAGACAAGGTCAATTGTAGGGGGGAAATTAAGGGGGATAGGGTAGGTCAGAGGGCAATATATTTAGTATTACACAACATGATTACTATGGAAGTCTTTTGCAAAACAACACATGTTTAATCTATATTGAATTGCTTTCCTTCTTAGCAGGGTTGGGGACGGAGGCGGGGAGGGAGAGAAGTTGGAATTCAAAGTAGTAGAAACAAATGTTGAGAATTTTTACTGCTTATAATCGGGAAATAAGAATTACAGAGATAGGAGTATGGAAATTTATCTTGCCCTGCAAGAAAAGAAGGAAGATGGGGATAGGACAGGGCTGGGGTGTGATGAAGAGGAGGGTATATTGAGGGAAGGAGCAACCAGAATGCACGGTATTAGGAAGTGGGGGGAGGAGGGTGATAGGGAGAAAAATTGGTTATGTTACAAAGGGAGGTGAAAGCAATTAGTATTAAAACAATAGACTGAATTAATTACTGAGAATAAATCAATGACATCTTTAGTTTGGAGAAAAGAATTTCAGTCTAACTTTCCAAGAGGAAGGTAACCTCTGATAAAATTTGGCATTGATGGAAAAGTCAAGGTTTTAATTGTAAATCTGATTTTATGATTGCCATTTAATCAGGAACTAGAACATGTATAGAAAGTCATGTAAGCCACTTAAGACTTGCCTAAAAGATGTTCCTTAGCCAAAGTAAAATATAATCATATTTTAAACCTGGTTATAGCAACTTGCCATTTTTAGATACTGTGGGACTACTATGTGACTGTTCTTCTGAGTCTAACTCCAGGTATGGAAAGCAAGAAAGGTGATCCGAGCCTCCATTACATGATGCCAGTATGCTCACGAGAGACTGGTATGAACTGCATAGGTGATCTCTAGGGCAGGATGGGAGAGCAGTTATTCAGCATGGGCTGAGGTGGGATTCTCCAAACTCAATTTCCCCAATGACACCTGGCAGACTTTAAGCCTGATTGAATACAAGTGGACAATCTACTCCTGCCTGGAATAGACATGAAGTTGGGGAGATATTTTTTCCCTGCAATGTCCGCACTCTTGGTGGCAATTCCCTATAGTCAAAAGGTAAGTGAGCTTAACACCAGATCTACTCAATTATAGATTATGGGTAAAGGAACATCCAATCCTGCCTAAAATTAAGCTATTAGGCATAGAACATTAGACCAACAACATTAAGTTAGCATCTTTTTATTCTTAGTAATACAGAGGAGACAATTAGATCAAGAGATTGTGAAGTTAGCAACATAAATATTCTCTATGTCTCAGTTGGCTTATGTTTACAAAAAAAAAATTTTTTTGTGGTCCATATTATAAATGCTTTAAAAGGATGTATCATCTGACCAAAAGTTTGAATTGCTTTATCTGTTATAAACTGTGTTAAAAATAATTTTAAAAATATATGAAAAAATTTTAAAAAGTGAACAATGGTTTCTTTCTATTTCTACTTTGCCTTTTATGGGATATGGGCAGATTTAAAAAATATTCTTTAAATATGATGTCTAGGTACTCTATCATCATCATCACCATCATCGTCATCATTGCATGAAGACAGTCTAATGATTCTTACTATTCTATTTTCCAAGTCAGTTGTTTTTCTATGAGATGCCTTACATTTTCTTCCATTTTTTCCATCTTTTGATCTCGCTATATTTTTTATGAAGTTATTGACTTCTATTCTATCCATTCTAATCTGGGGGAATTTGTTACTTGGGCAAGATTTTATACTTCTTGTGTCAAGTTATTTATTTCCTTTCCAATTCTTTCTTCCATTGTTATCATTTTTTTTCTTTTTCTTTTCTTTTTGATTAATTTATTTAACTTTTAACATTCATTTTCACAAAATTTTGGGTTCCAAATTTTCTCCCCATTTATCCCCTCCCCCCACCCAAAACCACCAAGCATTCTAATTGCCCCTATCACCAATCTGCCCTCTCTTTTGTCATCCCTCCCTTCCCCTGTCCCCATCTTCTCTTTTGTCCTGTAGGGCCAGATAACTTTCTATACCCCTTTACCTGTATTTCTTATTTCCTAGTAGCAAGAACAGTACTAGACAGTTGTTCCTAATACTTTTGAGTTCCAACTGCTTTTCATCCCTCTCTCCCCACCCATTGTCTTTGGGAAGGCAAGCAATTCAATATAGTCCATATCTGTGTAGTTTTGCAAATGACTTCCATAATAGTCATGTTGTGTAAGACTAACTATATTTCCCTCCATCCTATCCTGCCCCCCATTGCTTCTATTCTCTCTTTTGATCCTGTCCCTCCCCAAGAATGTTGACTTTAAATTGCTCCCTCCTCCCATTGCCCTTCCTTCCATCACCCCCCAACCCTGCTTATCCTCTTCTCCCCCACTTTCCTGTATTGTAAGATAGGTTTTCATATGAAAATGAGTGTGCATTTTAATCCTTCCTTTAGTGGAATGTGATGAGAGAAAACTTCATGTTTTTCTCTGTCCTCCCCTCTTTTTCCCTCCACTAAAAAGTCTTTTGCATGCCTCTTTTATAAGAGATAATTTGCCACATTCCAGTCCTCCCTTTCTCCTCCCAATATATTTCTCTCACACTACTTAATTTCATTTTTTTAAGATATGATCCCATCCTACTCAATTCACTCTGTGCTCTGTGTGTGTGTGTGTGTATGTGTAATCCCCCCAACTACCCAGATACTGAAAAGTTTCAAGAGTCACAAATATTTTCTTTCCATGAAGGAATATAAACAGTTCAACTTTAGTAAGTCCCTTATGACTTCTCTTTGCTGTTTACTTTTTCATGCTTCTCTTCATTCTTGTGTTTGAAAGTCAAATTTTCTTTTCAGCTCTGGCCTTTGCATCAAGAATGCTTGAAAGTCCCCAATTTTATTGAAAGAACATTTTTTCCCCTGAAGTATTATACTCAGTTTTGCTGGGTAGGTGATTCTTGGTTTTAGTCCTAGTTCCTTTGACTTCTGGAATATCGTATTCCACGCCCTTCGATCCCTTAATGTAGAAGCTGCTAGATCTTGTGTTATCCTGATTGTATCTCCACAATACTTGAATTGTTTCTTTCTAGCTGCTTGCAATATTTTCTCCTTGACCAGGGAACTCTGGAATTTGGCCACGATGTTCCTAGGAGTTTCTCCTTTTGGATTTCTTTCAGATGGTGTTCTGTGGATTCCTTGAATACTTATTTTGCCCTCTGGTTCTAGAATCTCAGGGCAGTTTTCTTTGATAATTTCATGAAAGATGATGTCTAGGCTCTTTTTTTGATCATGGCTTTCAGGTAGTCCCACAATTTTTAAATTGTCTCTCCTGGATCTATTTTCCAGGTCAGTTGTTTTTCCAATGAGATATTTCACATTATCTTCCATCTTTTCATTCTTTTGATTTTGTTTTGTGATTTCTTGGTTTCTCATAAAGTCATTAGCCTCCATCGGTTCCATTCTAATTTTGAAAGAACTATTTTCTTCAGTGAGCTTTTGAACTTCCTTTTCCATTTGGCTAATTCTGCTTTTGAAAGCATTCTTCTCCTCATTGGCTTTTTGAACCTCTTTAGCCAATTTAGTTAGCCCATTTTTCAAGGTGTTATTTTCTTCAGCATTTTTTTGGGTCTCCTTTAGCAAGGTGTGGACCTGCTTTTCATGCTTTTCTTGCATGTATCTCATTTCTCTTCCCAGTTTTTCCTCCACCTCTCTAACTTGATTTTCAAAATCCTTTTTGAGCTCTTCCATGGGCTGAGCCCATGGTATATTTATTTTGGATGTGTGGGATACAGAAGCCTTGACTTCTGTGTCTTTCCCTGATGGTAAGCATTGTTCTTCCTCATCAGAAAGGAAGGGAGGAATTATCTGTTCACCAAGAAAGTAACCTTCTATGGTCTTATATTTTTTCCCTTTTCTGGGCATTTTCCCAGCCAGTGACTTGACTTCTGAGTTTTCTTTCCACCCCCACCTTGCTTCCAGATCCTCTCAGCCAGCGCTTGGGGTCTGAGATTCAAATGCTGCTTGCCAGCCTCAGGGCTTTGGGCTGGGGTGGGGCTGCTATTCAGTGTGAGATTAAGTTCAGCTGCTCAGGTTGGGGCAGGGCCGCCTCATGGGCTCAGTTCCCTCAGGGGAGTTATGTGAAGACCTTCAACAATGCATCTGAGCTCCTGCCTGCTTGGGGAGCCTCAGTCTGCTCCTGCCCCCGCCGCTACCTCCCGAGGGGGCCCGAGCCACAGGGGCACCCCACTCCCATGTTGGCCACCCAAAAAGACTCTCTCACCAACCCCCGCCACCTGTGGGTGGAGGGACCTGAGTGGCCACCAGAGATTCTGTCCCTGAAGCCTGCTCAGATCTGCTCCTCTCGGTGCTGCATGGCCAAGGCAGGGCTGGGCTCTGCCCCGGGTCTGGGGTGCGATGGACTTTTCGCAGGTTTTCAGGTCTCTCTGGAACAGAAATCTCCTCCGCTCTGTTCTTCTGTGGCTTCTGCTGCTCCAGAATTTGTTGGGAGTTCTTCTTTACAGATATTTTATGGGCTTTGGGTTTGGAGCTAGCATATGTGTATCTTTCTACTCCGCCATCTTGGCTCCTCCCCCTATCATTTTTTTCAATGTTTATTTTTTCCTATAGCATTCATTTATTTAGAAAACATTTTTTTAACTCTCACTTCATCTCTTCAATAAATTCTAATTAACTTGGTGTCCAAACTGAGTTTTTCTCTGGAATTTTGCTTGTAGATGTCTTCTCTGTATTAAACATCTATCTCCTGTATTAAACATCCTATCTCCATAGCAGTTCTTTATTGTGGGACTTTTTTCTCTTTCATCTTCCCTATTTCATTACTTCAGACATGATGTTAAGGCTTGATTTCTGGAAAGAAAGTCTTGGTTGATCCTGTTGACACTTTCTTGGAGTATTGAGTGATATTATTCAGTTGTCTCAGGGACAGCCCATGTTTACGACCTGAAAGTTTTTAGTGTTCCCAATGCAATATGATACAAGGAAATGCCTGATTGCTTCTGCCCTGGTTTGAGCTCTGCAAGTTTCTAATGTGGAATTGAGACTGAGAAGCAATAGAATGCTCCCAGACTCAAACTCTGTCAGCCAAGTGGAAAACTTACCTTTCAAAAACTCAGTTGGGTTCAAAGTGAAAAAGAAGTTAGGGGCTTTTGGTCTTAGATTCCTGTCCTGGTTACTCCTCTGCAGGGTTCAAACTATGCTAGATTCAGAAACCGAATCCCTATCCTGCCCATGGGGTCTAAGGAAAATTGCTGTTGCTACATTCTGAAACTTCTCTTTCTCAATATTCCACCTCGGCCCTCCCAATGTAGAAACACCAACCTGGGCTAAGCTAGTGTCTGTCTGACTTCTGGATTTTCTCATGATTTGACTGAGTTTGATCTGGAGTGTTTTTTAGACGTATTTGAATAAGGTTTGTTTTGTCTCGGAGTAGGAATAGAGCTCACAATACTGCTTCCTGCCACTCTGGCATCCTGGCTATACCTAAATGTTAGGCATTTTCTCTGACCCTCATGCATGACATGTCTCCCCCTTCATCTCCAGCTCCTGGATTCTCTGGTTACATTCAAGTATTCAATAAAACCCCACCTTTTCAGAAAGCCCTTCCCAGTCCACTTAATGATTATTTCCTATATATTCTATATACATTTGCTAGCCCATAGCTGTTTGCAAGTTGTCTCCCTTATTGTGAACTCCTCAGTGACAGCTATTGTCTTTGACCTTTCACTGTATTTTCAACACTTAGCACAGCGCCTGGCACATAGCAGGCATGCAATAAGCACTTAGGGATTGATTGATGCAAATTCACCAAAATGTGTTAATTTTAGAATCATACATTAGGCTCATGGCAGCAGATTCCATCAGAGGACTTGAAGCTAATGAAAAGTAAAGGAATCAGAGCCTTCAGGGAAATTACTATATGCAAAATGGAGAACTGTCTCTTGCAACTGGGGAAAGAAGAGATGCAATATCAGGGTCAGAAATGACCCAGGAATATCAAAGGACAAGATAAATATTAAGAAATAATCTGAACATTAACCTGGGGCCACTATTTTTGAAAAGAAAGGGTAAGACTCATCAAATATTCTCTATTCAAACTCTAAATTTGATAATCTGACCAGCTGATAAGACCATGCTCTACAGCATCAGTGAGCACCAAGTTCATTCATCACATGAGATGGCAATGGAAGAAAGATTAAGGCAAGGATAAGGCATACTACAAGAACAAGGAGGAGTAAAGAAATCCCATGAGGGAGAAGATGGTTCTGCAAGGACAAATGGATTCTGTGAGAGATAATATAAGGGAATAGAGGGCAAAGAAAGTTCTTTTAAAATAAATCCCTAGCCATTAAAAAAGCAAGGAATTGACTTTGATGGAAGTTTTATTATAGATCAAACAGGAAAAGCCTCAGGAAACAAAGAGGCAGAGATCTTACAAAAGACAAATGTAACAACTTTGTCAAAGGAAACCTACCTACCTACCCTATTTTCCTCCAAAGATTTCATTGCAAAGAGGAATCCCCACCCCACTCCAACTTTAATGCTCTCTTTTCCTTCTGAGCAAAGAACAGTACTATGTAACATTCCTTAAGAAGAATATTTGCAGTTCAAGGCAAATTGGTTATTAGGCCAATTACCTGAGAAGCAGAGGGAAGAAAGATAGAATTTACAGACTTCTTAGGGGGAGGGAAGTTGAGTTCTGCATTTTTAAAATTCATTTAAATAATTAATCAACAGGAATTTATCAAGTCCCTACTATGCAGCCAGTACTGTATTAACATTGGGTATATAAAAGGCAGAAATGTAATTGTGCCAACTCTAAAAGAATTTACATTCAGAAGGGTCATATTCAATGCTGACCTACTAAAAGAGGGAAAATTTGTAAATTCAAACCTCAAGAGGGCCAGATTTGCATTATCTTTGTAATGATGGTGGTCAGTGACTTTTAAAAGCAAAAGAATGGTATGTATGTATGTACATGTGCATGTGTGTGTATGTGTTTATATGCACAACAACAGTCTTGGAAGATTAAAGAGCTAGTTAGAAAATAACATCTTCGGGTCATATTCTGGCTGTGACATGTTGTAGGGTTGGACTAAAGGGAACCTGCTTTTTAAGAGAGATAGTGAGGGAGTTTCCCCACTACCAAGAGAGAAAAGAGCCTTACTAAAATAAGAGCCCAGAGCCTCATTGGAAAAGATAGTGGGGGCAGGGCAAAGATGGTGCAGTAAAAGCAGGGACTTGCTTGAGCTCTCCCCTCAAACTGCTCCAAATAGCTATAAAAAATGACCTTAAACAAATTCTAGAGCTACAGAAATCACAATATAACAGAACAAAACAAATCTTCAGCCCAAGATAACCTGAAAGGATGACAGGAGGGGTACATTACACTGGGCTGGGAGCAGAGTGCAGTCCAGTGTGGGCCATGCCAGCACAGACAGGGCTGGAGCAGGACTCAGAGAACTCAATTACTGGCAGCTGTGGTAGTTTCCAGACTTCTCAACCCACAAATACCAAAGATAGCATAGAAGGTCAATGGGAAAACACTGTGGGAACTGGGAGGGGAGAAGCATGGTGCAACCCCAGATGAGGGAGATGGTGGCCTCAGTGCATAGCAGCAGCAACACCTGCTCCTGCTTCCAGAGCTCTGGGTCCACAGATGGTGGGGGATTGAGCATCTGAAACAAAACCCCTGAAGCCTGGAACAGTACACTCACCTCCACCCCCACTCTCATTGGAAGTAGAGTGCTATCTTGACAAAGAGTTAAAAAGCCAAGTATTTGGCTTGGAAGATAAGCAGAAAGCATAAAAAAACTCCGTATAGAATCTTACTTTGGAGACAAAAAAGATCAAAACATACAAGCAGAAGAAGAAAACAAAGTCAAAGCTCCTACATCAAAAGCCTTCAAGAAAAATATGAATTGGTGACAGGCCATTCAAAAGGATTTGAAAATCAAGTAAGAGAAGCAGAGGAAAAATTGGGAAGAGAAATGAGAGTCATACAAGAAAATCATGAAAAATAAATCAACTGACCCCCCAAAAAATACTGAAGAAAATAGCACCTTAAAAAATAGACTAACCCAAATGGGAAAAGAGGCCAAAGAGAAGAATGCCTTGAGAAACAGAAATGGTCAAATGCAAAAGGAGGTCCAAAAGCACATGGAAGAAAATAATTCTTTAAAAACTTGAATGGAGCAAATAGAAGCTAATGACTTTATGAGAAATCAAGAAATCATAAATCAGAACCCAAAGAATGAAAAAAATAGAAGATAACATGAAATTTCTCATTGAAAAAAGCACTTACCTGGAAAATAGATCCAGAAGAGATAATATATAAATTATTTGACTACCTGAAAGCCACAATCAAAAGAAGAGGCAAGAAAAAGCTATTACAGTGAAGGGAGTGAGAGGGAATGAGTGAACTTTACTCTTATTCCATTTTGCTTAAGGAGGGAATAACATATACACTCAACTGGGTATCTTATCCTATAGGAAAGCAAGGAGAAAGGGGATTGGGGGGGATGATAGAAGGGAGCATGAATTAGGGGAAGGGTATTCAGAAGTGAGAACTTTTGAAAAGGAACAGGGGCAAAGATGTGAAAGATGTAGAGAAATATCATCTTTCACAACATGACTATTATTGAAGTGTTTTGCATAACTACACATGTATAACCTATGGTGAATTGCTTACCTTCTCAATGGGAGGGAGGGTGGGGAGGGAAGAAGGAAGACAATTTGGAACTCAAAGTTTTAAAAACAAATGTGAAACAAACGAATTTGTTTAAAAACAAATGCAACTGGAAAATAAGACACACAGGCAATTTGGTGTAGAAATCTTGCACTACAAGAAAGTAATGGGAAGAGGATGGGGGTGATAAAGGCGAGGGCAGACTAGGGTAATCTGAATGCATGCCATTTTGGGATGGGGGAATGGAATGATGGAGAGAACATTTTGAACTCAAAATCTTGTGGAAAGGAATGTTGAAAACTAAAAATTAATTAATGAATTTTTTTAAAAAAAAATAAAAGATTGGAATGGAAAAGGAGAGTCAATGACATACATTTTAAAAAGATAAATTTGTGTTATGTTTGTGAAAATAATGTATACTTAAGATATGAGTGTCCTAGCAAGTCTGCAATTACTAAATGAACTCTATCAAATGAAGTACCCTATTTCATGGGCATTGAAAAGGTAGAGATGGAAGAAGACCCCTCTGAGATAATACTTTTGGTTTTTTTGAAAGCTAAATAAGATATTTGCATAACTGAATTCTAAGAGTCCTTGATGAACTAAAACTTTTCCTTGGTTTAAAAAACGCTTTTTGGTAACAAAAAGTAAAAGGATTCTTTTCCAATTTTTATTCATTAAGAAGCTTTCATTCTGGAAAACAAAGACTGTAACAGTCTGTCCAAATCTGGGACCTCAGTCCCCACTTTCATAATAACGTTGATTTGGAACTGGCAGGGACCAGGGAGGTTATCTAGCACAGGCTCATAATTTTACAGCTGAGAAGACTGAGACCTAGGGAGATGAAATGGCTCACTTAATATCACACAGTTAGTAACTGTCAGAGTTGAAAAAATGGCCATCTACCTGCGAGCCAGCATAGCTTCAGAAAGGGCCAAGGAACAGTTAATATGGTGTTTGCTGATGACAACTCCAGGAGAAATTCCACGAGCAGAACAGAGGTCTGTATACAATGTTTGTAGATCTGAACGAGGCCTTTAATACTGTTAGTCATGAGGTCTTATGGAAAATTATGTCAAAACTTGGTTGCCCAGAGCTCATCACCATTATATGCCAATTTCATGATGGCATGCTTGCCTGGTTTCTAGATAAGGAATAGTGCTCTCATGACTTCCCAGTTCCCAGTGGAGTGAAATAAGACTGTGTGCTTGCTCCCATGCTTTCTAACATGATGTTTTCAGTCATATTGTCAAATGCTTTCAGTGAGGATGAACATGGCATCCAGGTCAGCTCCTACACTGATGGCAAATTCTTCAACTTGAAAAGGCTACAAGCCAAGACCAAAGTGAAGGGTGTGGTGGTACATGATTTTCTGTTTGTTAATGATTGTACACTCAATGCAACCTCTGTAGCTGTGATGCAACAAAGAATGGATCAGTTCTCTACTGCTTGTACAAATTTTGGCCTGATGATTAGCACCAAGAAAACACAGGCGCTCCATCAGCCACCATCACACCATCCATACATGGAACTATCAGTTGCAGCAAGTGGAGAAGTTTTGAATGCGGTGGAAAAGTTCACTTATCTTGCTACTGTACTTTCCAGGGATATACACATTGATAATAAGGTTGATGCAAGCATTGCCAGAGCTAGCACAGTGTTTGAGAGGATTCAAAGCTAATTATGGGACAGAAGAGTTATTAGACTCACTACCAGTCTAAAAGTCTACTGAGTGGTGGTGTTGACTTCATTGTTGTATACCTATAAAACCTGGACAGTCTACCAGCGTGATGCCAGGAAACTGAATCACTTCCATTTAAGTTGTCTTTGGAAGATTCTGAAGATCACCTGGCAGGATAAGGTACCAGACACTAAGGTCCTTACTCGAACTAAACTGCCAAGTATTAAAACTCTGCTTCAGAGACCACAATTCCAATAGGCTGGCCACATTTTTCTTTTTTTTTTTCACTTTTCTTTGCTTTCCTTCTTTTTTTTTCTTTGAAGAGGGGAGGCAAGGCAATTGGATTTAAGTGTTCTGCCCAAAGTCACACATCTAGTAAGTTTCAATTGTCTGAGGCCAGATTTGAACTCAGGTCCTCCTGATTCCAAGGCCACTGCTCTATTCACTATGCCACCTAGCTGCCCCTTGGCCACGTTTTTCTAATGAAAAACATATATTTGCCAAAAAGACTGTTTTATGGAGCACTCAGATAGGATAAGCATTCACATGGTGGTCAGAAGAAGAGATACAAGGACACTCTCAAGGACTGTCGAGAACTTTGAAATTGATTGTGTGACAAGGGAGACACTGGCATAGGACTGTTCAGCCTGGTATGCCCACATCAGAGAAGTTACTATGCTCTATGAGCAAAACAAAATTGAAACACCTCAAAAGAAATGAAGTATGCACAAGTTTAGAGTATCCACTCCTAGTGTTCACATAGATTATTTGTGCCTGACCTGAGGTAGAGTGTTCTGAGCTTGTATTGGTCTAATCAGCCCCAGTTGCACACACTGAAATTTGACTCTAACATAGTAATGTCATTTTGGTCCTCTTTGAGAATGAAGGACAACAACCAACCAACCAAGTCAAATCTGCGAATCACAGGCAAGGTATCTGCTACCAGCTGACCTCCATCTTTTAGGGAAGCTGGTGGAACATTGGATAGAACACTGGGGCTAGAATCAGGAAGACTCATCTTCATGAGTTCAAATCTGTCTTCAGACACTTACTAGTTGTGTGACCCTAGGCAAGTTACTTAACCCTGTTAGCCTCAGTTTCCTCATCTGTAAAATAAGCTGGAGAAAGAAATGGCAAACCACTCCAGTATCTTTTCAAAGAAAATTCCAAATGGAGTCATAAAGACCCTAACATGGCTGAAAGATGACTAAACAACTACCTTTCATATTTTCTAGTTTGTTTCATGAATCATATCAAGTACCACATTCTACATAAAACTATTTCTAATCCTCAAGATGTTAGTTCCTTCTACTCAAACACCTTGTATTTGTTTTCTATTTGCTTCATCTATGATTGTGTGGATAGAATGTAAGCCCCTTGAAGTTGGAGATGGTTTCATTTTTATGTCTCCAGTGCCTAGCACAATGCTTGACCTGCAACAAGCATTTAATAAATATTTGTTAATTGATTGACCTAATCCCACTGCACCACGTTGCTTTCCTTCCTAATGGCTTCTACTGTTTAAAGCATTGGTTCTCAATGTATTGACTATGAACTCCTGAGGTCCACAAGACCCTGTTAAGAAATCCATGAAGTCAAAATTATTTTCTTCGTTGTAATAACATATCATTTGATTATTGAAACACTTCTCCCTTTACTAATTGCTTATCAGTGTAAGATTACATTTTCTTCATATACTTCAACCAAAACAGCATATTCATAATCTGTCTCCTTACTACTTTTGCTTCTAACACTTTATTCTGCTCTACATACTCTGTGATAGAGAGATATTGCCATCTTAGCCACTCCTTGAACAAAATACACCACAACCTGTCTATTCACTTTCACCAGCTGTCCTCATGTCTAGAATACCATCCTTCTTTTTCTGTGCTGTAAAAGCAAGCACTCTAACATACACAGGAGGACCTACTATTACAGGTTATTTGATCAGCTTTTCTAAAAGGAAAGCAACTTTTTAAGGACCAACAAGCACTTTAAGCAAGCTTATATATCATTTACTTAGTTCAGGGGAAAAATCAGTCCCCTGAACTTCAGAGAAAATACAAACAGAGAAATCAAAATCAACAGACAGGGCTTCCAGCTGCCTGACAATGAGGAATACATACATCACAGATCAACAGACAGATCCAGATGTCTGACAATACGTACATAGTTACCAGAGAGAGAAGTACCAACATCTGAGTTTTCAAATTAGAGGCCTCTGCTTAGCAGCTTCCCAGAGTCTCATCTGGCACACAAATATTCTTCCAAAAACTAAGCCCCAAAGTAAAACCTCACCTCAGAGTATTTATGCGCTTTTAAGAGCCTGAGGGCATCACAACCCTTGAGAACCAGTGCCTCATTAACAAAAGGTGTGGCCCTTCCCGCAAATCTCCCCTAATCAAACTCCCCTTAATGGGGTGGGGAAGATTTTTAATTTCATTAGCATTATATCTGCCTACTGGCTTCCTTCAAGTCTCATCTAAAATCATCTGTTCTGTAAGAAGTCTTTCTCAGTCTCTCTTTGTGGTAATGTCTTCTTTCTCAGATTCTCTCCAACGTATACTGTATGTATTTTATTTGTACATATTTATTTGCATATGGCTTTCCCATTAGACTGTGAGCTCCTTGAGAGTAGAAATTGGTTTTGTGTTATTTTTTTTTATTATTATTAGAACTTAGCACAGTACTTGGAATATAATAGGAACTTAATAAACACTTGTGGACTACAGATGATGGGATCTGCTATCATACATAAGGAAGTGCCTACTGGGAGCCACCAAATGAAGTTGGTATAACATGGATTGTCCTCAATTTTGATATGAAAGAACTATGATTTTACTTTGGAGAATCATCTGTAGAATCAATCTTAGGAGATCCCCTATTCTTTTGAATTACTACCATGAAAGAGACTCTGATTTTTATTCATTGTGAAATAATTTTAAGGTGATTTATCCATTATTTGTACCTCTAAAATACTCTTCCTCCATTCTTGATTATTTCTTCCATTCCTCCTTCAAATAATTTCTTTTTTTTTTTTTTTTTGTAGCCTTTGGGAGCTTTGTTGATGCAAAAACATGAGGCCTGAGATTGAGCCAGGAGTTAAGAAAAGGCAGTGATATAGGGAAAGGACCAGACTTATAGAGGATGATTTTAGGGTTTCCTTGTGGGGGTTGGAAATCTAGGGTATGTCTTGCAAGATAATGAAGTCTTGCAAGATAAAGGCACTGGGTGAAGACTATGAATGTCACAAGATAAGGAAATCCCATCCCCCAGGATGAGGGTTGGGGACAGGGAATTTCATGTTCCCCCTGGATGAGGGATGGGGATGAGGAATTATATGGTCCAGGATAAGGGGAAGTTTTGTGGTAAGGGGAGACTTTAGGGCTCCCAGGGCTTCACAAAGTCAATCAATATTATTTTAACTCTTCAGGCATTGCTTCTATCCACATCATTTCCCACTCAATCACTAGGTAGGAGAATTCTTTCAGGGAAAAGGGACAAAAGTCATTGTCTTCAGTAGCTGCTTGCTGCTGAACAGGGGTGAAGAGTCCACTTCAGGGGCCAGAATAGTTTGGGGGGGGGGAATAATCAGCATGGGGTGCAGAATGCAGTGCCAACTGAGTCCAGGATGGAGAGAGGCAAGCCACTTGGTGGCATCAAGGGCAGGGGTTGGTAGTCTAAAAGTTGCGTGTTGTGTTACCACCTGCAGGTGGACAGCATAGTCTAGGAGACAAAAATCCTTCGGGATAGGGCTTTGGAAGGTGTGTACAGGTCCATGGCCTCCAACTGCTGGACCAGCACCTTCAGGTCTTGGATGGAGAGGAGGTATAGTTCCTTGTCTCTTTTACCTTTGAGATTTAGACTCTTATCCTAGTGGCTAGGAGAAGATTGTAGGAGTCCAATTAATATTTGGACTCCTGAGTTTCAGCACCATTATGTTGAAGAGAGAGATGGAAGAGTTAGTTCAAAATTTGCATGAATTCACATTGACCTTCTCTATAGCCACAGGGAGATTTATTGACGCAAAAGCAGCATGCCTGAGATTTAGCAAGGAGCTAAAGAGAGGCCCAAATAATTTCACATGGCAAACTTAAGGCATGGCAAGATTAATTAAAAGAAGGACTTGATGAAAAAAAACATACTTTTAAAAAAACCTTAAGAATGCTAATCTATTTTTTATTGTTCAAATTTGACAATGATATGGCGTTCTTTGATGTAGAGAATATTGGGTCATACTAATTAGTTCATGTTGTTGCGATATATGTTAAAAAAAATATTCCTGGAGTAGAAAGACGCACATACACATAGCTCTGAACCCACAACCCATAGAATGGCTACAGGGAAGTAACTCACGGCGAATTCCGCACCCAGAGGCCACGGAATATTGGAGCGAGGGAGATTTCTGTTCCAGAGAGACCTACAAACCTCTCGCCGGGGGGTCCTTCGCGCTGCGGACTGGGCGCCGGGACTGGGAGCTGAGTGCAGCCCTGCCGCGGCCGAGGCACCGAGAGGAAAAGATCCGAGCAGGCTTCACAGACAGGATCTCCAGCGGCCACGCGGGTCCCTCCACCCACAGAGGGATCTGCAAACCTCTCGCAAAAGGTCCGTCGCGCTGCAGACACAAAGCTCAGCCGAGACCTGCTGTGGCCACGGCTGCGGCACCGAGAGAAACAGATCCGAGCAGGCTTCAGGGACAGGATCTCCAGCGGCCACACAAGTCCCTCCACCCACAGGTGACAGGGGTGGGTGAGAGAGTCTCTTTGGCGGGTCGAGAGGGGAGTGGGGTGCCCCCATAATTCAGGCCCCCCCCGGGAGGTAGAAGCTGAGAGGCGGCTGCAGACAGGGGCTCCCCAAGCGGGCGGGAGCCTGAATTCATTGCGGAAGGTCTGCGCATAAACCCCCTGAGGGAACTGAGCCTGAGAGGTGGCCCTGCCCCGATCTCAGCACCAGATCATAATCTCATACTGAATAGCAGCCCTGCCCCCGCCAAAAGCCCTGAGGCTGGAAGCAGCATTTGAATCTCAGACCACAAACACGGGCTGGGAGGATCAGGAGGTGAGGTGGGTGTGAGGAAAATATTCAGAGGTCAAGTCACTGGCTGGGAAAATGCCCAGAAAAGGGAAAAGAAATAAGACTATAGAAGGTTACTTTCTTGGCGAACAGGCATTTCCTCCCTTCCTTTCTGATGAGGAAGAACAATGCTTACCATCAGGCAAAGACACAGAAATCAAGGCTTCTGTGTCCCAGCCCACCCAATGGGCTCAGGCCATGGAAGAGCTCAAAAAGAATTTTGAAAATCAAGTTAGAGAGGTAGAGGAAAAGCTGGGAAGAGAAATGAGAGACATGAAGTCAAAGCATGAACAGCAGATCAGCTCCCTGCTAAGGGAGACCCAAAAAAATGTTGAAGAAATTACCACCTTAAAAACTAGCCTAACTCAATTGGCAAAAGAGGTTCAAAAAGCCAATGAGGAGAAGAATGCTTTCAAAAGCAGAATTAGCCAAATGGAAAAGGAGATTCAAAAGCTCACTGAAGAAAATAGTTCTCTCAAAATTAGAATGGCACAGATGGAGGCTAATGACTTTATGCAAAACCAAGAAATCACAGAACAAAGAGAGAAGAATGGAAAAATGGAAGATAATGTGAAATATCTCATTGGAAAAACAACAGACCTGGAAAATAGATCCAGGAGAGACAATTTAAAAATTATGGGACTACCTGAAAGCCATGATCAAAAGAAGAGCCTAGACATCATCCTTCATGAAATTATCAAGGAAAACTGCCCTGAGATTCTAGAACCAGAGGGCAAAATAAATATTCAAGGAATCCACAGAACACCGCCTGAAAGAGATCCAAAAAGAGAAACTCCTAGGAACATTGTGGCCAAATTCCAGAGTTCCCAGGTCAAGGAGAAAATACTGCAGGCAGCTAGAAAGAAACAATTCAAGTATTGTGGAAATACAATCAGGATAACACAAGATCTAGCAGCCTCTACATTAAGGGATCGAAGGGCATGGAGCAGTATATTCCAGAAGTCAAAGGAACTAGGACTAAAACCAAGAATCACCTACCCAGCAAAACTGACTATAATACTTCAGGGGAAAAAATGGTCTTTCAATGAAATAGAGGATTTTCAAGTATTCTTGATGAAAAGACCAGAGCTGAAAAGAAAATTTGACTTTCAAACACAAGAATGAAGAGAACCATGAAAAGGTGAACAGCAAAGTGAAGTCATAAGGGACTTACTAAAGCTGAACTGTTTACATTCCTACATGGAAAGACAATATTTGTAACTCTTGAAACATTTCAGTATCTGGGTACTGGGTGGGATTACACATGCACACACGCTCACATACATAGAGACAGAGTGCACAGAGTGAATTGAATAGGTTGGGATCATATCTTTAAAACAAAATGAAATCAAGCAGTGAGAGAGAAATATATTGGGAAGAGAAAGGGAGAAATTGAATGGGGCAAATTATCTCTCATAAAAGAGGCACTCAAAAGACTCATTAGTGGAGGGATAAAGAGGGGAGGTGAGAGAAAAACATGAAGTCTACTCTCATCACATTCCACTAAAGAAAAGAATAAAGTGCACACTCATTTTGGTAGGAAAACCTATCTCACAATACAGGAAAGTGGGGGATAAGGGGACAAGCAGGGTGGGGGGGATGATAGAAGGCAGGGCATGAGGAGGAGAGTGCAATTCGAGGTCGACACTCATGGGGAGGGATAGGATCAAAAGAGAATAGAAGTAATGGGGGACAGGATAGGATGGAGGGAAATATAGTTAGTCCTATACAACACAACTATTATGGAAGTCATTTGCAAAACTACACAGATATGGCCTATATTGAATTGCTTGCCTTCCAAAGGGAAGGGGTGGGGAGGGAGGGAGGAAGAGAAGTTGGAACTCAAAGTGTTAGGATCAACTGTCGAGTAATGTGCTTGCCACTAGGAAATAAGAAAAACAGGTAAAGGGGTATAGAAAGCTATCTGCCCCTACAGGACAAAAGAGAAGATGGAGACAAGGGCAGAGAGAGATGATAGAAGAGAGAGCAGATTGGTCATAGGGGCAATTAGAATGCTTGGTGTTTGGGGGGGGAGGGGATAAAAGGGGAGAAAATTTGTAACCCAAAATTTTGTGAAAATGAATGTTAAAAGTTAAATAAATAAATTTAATAATGAAAAATTAAAAAAAAAAATATTCCTTTAAGTTCTGAATTTATAAGATAATTACACAACCAGCTGTTGAGTTACTTATAAAGAAAAGTCCTGAGCATTTTTAGTGAGGAAGCCAAATGATTGATCTAAATGATAACACATTTAAAAAGCAAACTTCAAAGGAAGGAAACAAGCGTTTATAAAGTGCTTCCAGGATTTATACTTCTATAATCTATGTGCCAAGATTTGTGCTGAGTACTTTTCAATTATTATCTCAAATGACACTCACAACAACCCTAGGAAGCAGGTGTTATTAATATCCCCATTTCACAGTTGAAGAAACTGAGGGAATCAGAAGTTAAGTGACTTTCCCAGAGTCATCTGTTTAAGATCTGATTTGAACTGAGGTCTTCCTGACTCTACACTCATCACTGAGTCATCTATTACCTACATCTTTATAAAAAATACTTTGTATCTTATTTTCCCAATTACATGAAAAAGCAATTATGTATGTGTGTGTATATATACATACGTACAAAACTTTGAGTCCCAAATTCAATTTTATATAGATTATTCATGTGCAATCATGTAAAACATATTTCCATATCAGTGATGTTTTAAAAGAATACTGACAAAAAATGATAAAAAAAATAAAGTGAAAAATAACATTTTGATTTGCATTCAGGCTCCATCAGTTCTTCTTTCTGTTGCAGTAGATAGCATTTTTCTTCATGAATCTTTTGGAGTTTTCTTCAATCATTGTATTACCTGGGAATAGTTAGTCATTCATATTTAATATTCATATACAATATTGCCATTACTATGTACAGTGTTCACTTTGTATCAATTCATGAAAATCTTTCCAGGTTCTTCTGGAAGCACCTTGCTCATCATTTCTTACACCACAGTGATCTACCATTACAACCATGAGCCATGTGTTCATCCATTCCCCAACTGAGGATTGCTATCCCTTCAATTTCTGAATCTTTGTCAACACAAAAAGATAAGGTATAGATATTTTTGGACAAATGGGTATTTTCCCCCTTTTTAAAACTCTCTTTGCAATAGAGCCATCAAGTGGGATTTCTAGATCAAAAAATACACACAGCTTTACAGTACTGAGCATAGTTCCAAATTGCTCTCCAGAATGATTAGATCAATTCAGAATTCCACCGACATGGCATCAGTGTCCCAATTTTCCTGCATCCCCTCCAACCTTTATTATTTTGCTTTTTCTGTCATGATAGCCAATCTGATAGCTGTGATATGATACCTCAGAGTTTGCATTTCTCTAATTAATAAGAATTTACAGCATTTTTTCATTTGACTATAGTTAGCTTAGATTTCTTTATCTGAAAACTACCTATTCATATCATCTGAGCATTATCAATTGTGGAATGACTTGTATTCTTATAAATTTGACTAAGTTCTTTATATATTTGAGAAATGAGATTGATTTTTATCTGAAAAAAATCCTTTAAAATATTTTTTCAGTTTTCTTCTTTCCTTCTAATCTTGATTACATTGATTTTGTTTGTACAAAATCTTTTTAATTTTAAGTAATCAGAATTGTCCATTTCCCTCTATTTGCTTGTAAATTCTTCCCTTTTCCATAGATCTGACAGGTAAACTATTCCTTGCTCTCCTAATTTGTTTATGATACCACACTTTATGTACCTATTTTCACCATATGTGGATATACAGTACAAAATGTTGGTCTACACCTAGTCTCTGCCATACTATTTTGCAGTTTTTTCATCATTGTTTTGTTGAATAGTGAGTTCTTATCTCAAAAACATGAGTCTTTGGGTTTATCAGACACTACAATACCATGGCCATTTACTATTTTCTCTTGTGTACCTAATCTATTCCCCTATTTCACCTCCCATTTTATTAGTCAGCACCAGATTGTTTTGATTTTTACCACTTTATAATACAGTTTGAGATCTGGAATTGCTAGGCCACCTTCCTTCATATTTTTTTTCATTAATTTATTTAATATGCTTGACTTTTTATTCTTCCATGTGAATTCTTTTTCCTAGCATTACAAAATAAATTTTTTGGTAGTTTAAATGGCATGGCACTGATTAAGTAAATTAATTTAGGTAGAATTGTCATTTTTATGTTATTGGCTTGACCTATGCATAAGAAATTAATATTTTTTTCCAATTGTTTAGATCTAACTCTATTTGTGTGAAGTATTTTATAATTCTGTTTATATCACTCCTGATTTTTTCTTTCCAGGTAGACTCCTAAGTTTTTTGTATTGCCTATAGTTAGTTTGAATGGAATTTCTTTATCTCTTGTTGAAGGACTTTGTTTGCAATACATAGAACTGCTGATTATTTATGTTGATTTATTTTATATCCTGCAATTTGGCTAATTTCAACTAGTTTGTTGTTTCTTTGTTTTTTAGTTCATTCTCTAGGATTCCCTCTCCTTTCACCCTGTCCCTTCTCACTAGTGTTTTGCTTTTGACCAAAACCTCCCCCAATATACCTTCCCTTTTATCAGTACCTCTCATCTTTATCTTCCTCCTCTTCTCCTTCCCTGTAGGATAAAATAGATTTTTATACCCAAATGACTATGTTGTTCTATCTTTGAACTGATTCTGAAGAGTGTTTATGTGATGCCCACTGCCCAAACTTTCCCTAAAATGTAACAGATATTTTGCTCTTTTTCAGTGAGAGCATTTACCCCATTCTACCTTTCCATTCTCTTTTCTCACAATGCAATCCTCTTTTTCCACCCACTATCTTTTATATCATCTTCTAATTTTGTTTGATTGTTTCTTGATGTTTCATGGAATCATTAGCTTCAATTTTTCCAATTCTAATTTTTAGTGAATTATTTTATTCAGTGACCATTTTTACCATTTCCATTTTGCTAGTTCTACCTTTTCAACAGTTCTTTTTATCAATGAATTGTTATATATATTTTTTCGCTTTTGTGCTTCCTTTGTCATACTGTTGGCTCTTTTATCGTGATTCTCTCATTGTTCTCATTTTTTCCACAATTTTTCTTCTACTTCTGTTATTTAACTTTAACAATTTTTTTGAACTCTTCTAGGAGGGTTGGTGTTTTTTTTGTTGTTGTTTCTTGAGTCATTTCATTTTTTCCTTTGATGTTTCACTTGTCATCATTTTTATATTGTTATCCTCTTCTGAGTTTGTGTTTTGATCTTCTCTGTCACCATAGTAACTTTTTATTGTCAGATTCTTTTTCTCTTTGCTTGGTTTTTGTTCATTTTTCTGGCTTATTTCATAACTTTTCATTTTATGTTAAAGTTGGGCTGTTCTCTTGGAGTAGAGGAAGAACTACCTCAAGCTTCTTGCCTCATCACTGACCTGCTTCACTGTGAATTCTGGACCTGATGACTGACCCGTGCCAGGCTCATAAGGCATTAACACAGGCTTACTAGGACCTGACCTGCTGCTGGTTTGCCTAGACACTGTCTGCACTAGACTAAATCCCCTTTTACCCGAGTGAGAGGGACCTTTCCTGTGGATGTTCTAAGTTGTCTTGGGTTGGAAAATTGTTTCACCCCATTCATTTGATAGTTTTGCCACTCTAAAATTTGTTTTAAGGCACTATTTCATAGTGATTTGGAGGTGAATCTGGGAGATTTCAAGTGAGTTCCTACATTCATATACTCATATACTAGATTATATCGAAGCTGAACAAAATTTATCGACTCCCCAGATAGGATAAGGAAGGACTGTACTTTCATTTAATCTGAGACCTTCTAGGATTAGATTTTGTTCTTGGAAAACTAAGAGAAATTTATCAACCACATTTTACCACTGGCATTTCAGTAGAATGGTCAAATGGCAAAAGCACTGGCCCTAAATTCTAAGGTTCAGAAGTTCTTGTTACCTCTGAGGCCTAGAAAAAGTCACTTAACCTCTCTCTACCTCAGTTTCTTCATTTTTGAAAAGAGTGATTGGACTAGATGGCCTCTGAGTTCCCTTCCCACTTTTTGATCTATCAGTTTATGATCCCAAATTTATTAACCATGAATTGTAGTCATTTATTGATGGGTTGGTTTTACTTTGAAAGGTTTCACTCTCCTATAGAGCTATCAGCCATGAATAATCTTCTCACATATTAGTTGTCATCGTATTGGTATTTCCCTTCTGGGTTTGCAATTTCAGTTCATTTTAGGTTTGATTATTGTTGTTATTGTTGTTTTGTCTTAGAAAAAGTCTTCCCCAAGAAAAGAATGTATGAGAATATTATGAATAACCATTTGCATCAGCAGATTAATTCAGATGGGAAAATATCATTAGAATTCGTCCCCAACCCTAAGAGACTCTATCACCTCACCACTACAGATTCATCACATCCATGACTTCAAAATACTTGCATGTACAGCAGGTTCATTGATGTCCACAAAATCTGGATTAGTAAAGTAGGTTTAATTCCCATTTGAACCATAGAGATTTGCCTTTGTTTATATAGCCAGGTTGTGTCAGAACCAAGATTAGAAGCCAATTCTCTTTACTCCCTGTGGTAATTTGGAAGCCTGATAAATACAAGGGGAGAAAGAACCAACACTGGACTCTTATTTGTATTCGTGAAGCATCTCATTCTGTTCCCTTTTATTTGAAGTAAACAAGTATCCCTGGCATTTAAAAAAGGAAACATGATAAATTGGATCATTTTTAACTGAAAACTCCTAGTCTATCTTAGAAAGAAGACAATATCATTATTAAAATGCCAAACTGTCATATAACCTAAAAACCATCAGACTAGGAATTAAACAACCTGGGTTCTAGTCTTTTTTATTCCACTAGTTAGCTATTTATTTGACTTAGGACAAACTACTTCTTTCACTGAGTATTGTTTCATATCTGTAAAATGAATTAGCTGAATGAGGTAGTTTATAATGTTCCCTCCAAGTCTAGTACTCTAGGACTCTTTAAATTCATTTAACTTATCTGAGTTCAGTTTCTTCATCTAGAACATAAAGAGGTCAGACTAGATGCCTTCTGAGGTCCCTTATAGCTCTAGATCTGGAATCCTATGTTCCCAAAGAAGGGAAAGGAAGACCATGTCAGAAAAACGTTCTATGCCAATGATTCAAAGGATGATGAAAGAGTTCTGTCCTTTTCAGCTGATGACCTAGGGAAAGGCTACAAGAGTCTGTCCATCTAAAAGGCCTTATCTTTCTAAAGGGGATGATAATGTACTACAAGGAGTACATGTATATATATATATGTACATATACCTATAGTCTTATTAGAGGACATAGTAGTTACCCAAAATGAATGTGCATTCAACTTTAATTACCTTTTTTTCCCTGACAGTTTCCTTCTTTTGCCTAGTCCTTTCCTTAGTCAGATCTTTTGCCATGGATGCTTGTATCAATATGTACCCCAACATACACAGCGGGGTCTGCTACCACAGGTTCTTTGATTTGCTTCTCTAAAAAGAAAGGCAACCTTTGAGGGGTTAACAATCATTTTAATCAAGCACATGTGTCATTCTTTTAGTTCAGGGGAAAAAGTCAGGACCCTGAACTTCAGAGAAAATACAGAGAAATCAAATGTCAAAAGACATGATTCCAAAAATGTCTGTCCATTAACAAACATAAATCTTTACCAAAAAGAGAACATTTGTGTTTCTCAAAGCTGGGGAGGAGGAGGGATTCCTTAGTAACTTCCCAGAGTCCTCTTCCAACCACTTCTAGTCAGTAAAACCTAGAGCCAGAGGGCATTACATCCCTTCAGAACCAGTTTCTCATTAACAAAAGGCATGGACCTTCCTACAGATCTTCCCAGGTTCCACAACAGGTGCAAAAGATTCTCCTTAATCACATTATTCAGAGGTACTTTTAGTAAAAGTTTTTACTTTTAGCCAAAGATTGTACTTTGTTTGCCCTTACAATGCTTCAATATCATGTTTGCTTCTACTTTTTCTCACTATATTATGTGGTGACACTGCTCAAAATTTTCTTTTCCATAAGAATTTGGGCATGAGTATTTATTCTAAATTTGTGTTTCACTTGGCTATCATATCTCACTTTCTGGAAAATAAATAGTACTTGCTGACTAAGGTAGTTTAAAGTTTTCTTCAGTCTCCTAATTTTTGCAATGAATTTTCATTGATTAAACTTTTGCATGAAAATGTCACAATCATTGTTAACATCCCATGCTGAAGATGAAAAAAAATGAAAATAAGTCTTAGCTAATAAAGAGCTTATGACCTTATTTGAAAGTGAGAAGAAGTCGTACAGAAATAAGTAGAAAGATGTATGGTAGAATGTGATAAGGCAAGTCAGAGACCCAGGCTAAGTACTAAAAATAATCCAAGGAAAGAGAGATAATATTCATTAGAGAGTAGCAGAGAATGTTGCATGAGATGGTAGAACCTGAGCTGGGCCTTGAATAGTTAAGAACTTCAATAACAAAGACCCAGAGGGTGTGCATTTATAGAACTGGGATGATCTATTAAGATATAGTAAGGTGAGAGAGCAGAAGACTAATAGGTACTAATAGATATTAATATCCTAATAGGATATGATTTCAGTATGACTGAAATGTAAAGTGAATGAAGAGAAATTTTATAATGAAACCAGATAGATTTGAGCTAAAATGTTTATAGTTTAAAATATTAGTAAAGAAAAAAAGTTTACATTTTATCACTAACATATTGGTGTTCCATGGACCCTTTATGCAATCTAGGAAAACCCTATGGACACTTCCTCAGAAAGCTTTTAAATTATTAAAGAAAATGCTTATTTTCGTTTAGAGGCAAAATAAATTGAAAATAAAATATAATTTGTTTCCAATCTAAATTCATGAATAAACTGAAATCTATTATGTGCACCCCTGGGTTATTAATAACATGAATGAATGATTTATATAAGTAGATTTTAAGGTTTGCAAAGCACTTTAAAATATTATGTCACTTTATCCCATAATAACCCTTTAACACCTTATAATAACTCTTTAAAAGATCTTATTATTATTCCTATTATTCCTATTGTACAAATGAGAAAACTGAGGCAGACAGTTTAAGTAACTTACACAAGATCACTGGAACAGAAGTATCTGAGACTAGACTTGAACACATATTTTCCTGACTCCACTTCCAGCTCCCTATCCAGTGCAACCTGTAGTTGCTACAATTTTGGGAAACTCTTGGATCAAGGAGATGACATGGCCATATATAAATCTGAACATGAGAATATTTCCCTCCTCAGGTTCACTGCAAAAGTTCCCAATTTCTTACTGAATGAAGTTAAATTCTTTAAATCTGGCATTAACAGAACCATAGCTAGAATGTGTGTGTGTGTGTGTGTGTGTGTGTGTGGTGTGTGCATATATATAAATTTTTATCATTAATTTGTTAACATTGGGCTAATATAGTAAATTACCCCAGCAAAGGAGTAGTAAATATGCATCAGTTGACAGGAAGAAGATGATTAATCTGAGGTACTAGGACAAGGCAACTTCTGATGAGGCACCTACAGTCTCTATAACTCTTCCCTTGAGGAAATTTGGTCACATTCACTGTCTTAGCCAGTTATCTGACAACATAAAGAGAAGCCTTTTGTGAATGGTAACTACCTCATATGAATGTGTACTGTTCCTCCAACCACACTGAAAAAATCTTGAGGAGAAGGAAGGAAAGGATGAAGAGAAAAAAAGGAAGAAGGTTAGATTGGTTCAGATTATGGGAATACCCAGTAAAA